>NC_133356.1:1835309-2035309 GCF_030506205.2 Paramisgurnus dabryanus
ATATTTGAATGAAAAACAAGAAATTACAAAGTTCAATAAAAAGGTTTATGTTAAATATTGTTAAACTTTTGTGTAGGGCTGCATAACAACTAATCGCAACTAATAATTTGCAGAATAAAAGTTTTTGTTTACATCATAAATGTGTGTGTACTGTGTATAATTATTCTGTTTATATAAATACACACACATGCACGTATATACTTATTTGTGTATGTGTATATACATTTTTATATTTATAAATTATGCATGTGTAACGTGTTCGTAGCTCAGGGTAGAAAGAAGAGGACGAGGATCGGTGTATAAGCCGTGGTTTTCTCTTTATTCGCTTCTCACAAAGAAACTTCTCACAGTGCAAACTCAAAATAAAAGTTTTCGTTCACGATATGATCTAAACAAAAACTTTTATTCTGCAAACGATTAGTTGCAATAAGTTGTTGTGCAGCCCTACTTTTGTGAACTTTTCACAAGAACGGATGTATTTGTAGGATACTTTTGCATTTCAGAAAAGCAACAGATAATTAATTTATTTTCATAATGTTCCAGCAAATGATACGCATTAGGATAATTTCCAATAGGTCAGGTCTGAGGTGCAGTCATGTGGTATTAATGGTATGGTATTCTCAAACCATTCTGTGTCATTCACACACCAAACATAAGATAAAAAACATCATTTAATCAAAGCGGCTTTTCTTCTGTTTTTCACCTTAAGTCCTAAACAAAGGAGTCTGTGGGGTTTTCTTTCATAGCTTATATGTCAAAGTAAAATTTTCATTTATCCTTGGAGTCTTCAAGCTCAGGATCAAAACCTTCCAGTTCCAGTTGTGGACTTCCACCAAACCTCTGGAGACCCTAAGGACAGAACAGACCCTTCCTAGTGTGACTCTGAGCTGTCAATCAGATCTCAGCAAACCTGAGTTTGTTTCCTCCGTGGAATTCCTACTGACATGAGAGAAGTTCATGGAAGAGCAGATAAAAGGTGCTGGATTCAATGAAGCCATCCGGGAGATGAAGATCAGTCCAAACAGTGGAGGATAACACAAGAAAAAAAAATAACAGCAAAGGGATGTGATCATGTTACATTTGATTAGAAGACAAAACTTTTGTTGTAAAATCATCAACACATTGCTTATTGGAAACAGTGGACCCAAGTGACTGAAAACACTGCAAAAATTACTTTCTTACTTTTTGGATTTTTGTCGGTACAAAATGTCTGGAATGGTAAAAAGGGTCAATTTAAATGACAAGAGATATTTGGGGGTAAACTATCTCTTTAAGGCTTTTTGTTGTTTGTTTCATTCAGGCTGTGCAGACTTCAGAATATTTGCTTGATTGAATCAAATCTTATGGTTGGGTAACCATGCACAAACATCGTTTGAGAAAATCTATCTACTCTTAATGGATTAATTTCTACCTTATGATGATTTACTTACGTGTTATACAAGTCTAGTTTTGCCCTAAGGCCAGTACACGTGGGAGCTTAATAAAATAATTAGGGCTGCCTAAAGAGTAATCGTGATTAATCGTATACAAAAAAAGTTTGTTTTTCTACATTTATTTGTGTGTGTAATTATTTTGTATATATAAATAATCAAAAAATGCATCTATGAAAAAAAAATATATATATTTAAATATTGATATATTTCATTATATTATATGTACATTAAAATATATACATTCATTTAAATTTTCTGAAATGTATGCATGTATGTGTGTATATTATGCATATGCAATTATTTGCAATAAATCGATTGACCATCCTAATAATAATAAAAATATGGTTCTTCTATACCAATGCAAGAACTTTTTAAGCACCTTAATTTTTAAAGTGTTACAGACTGTAAGCTAATATCAAAAGTATAAAACTAAAGATCTGTCTCAGATGCAGACTCTTGAGCTACTTGTTGTGCATCTATTTTTTATGTCGTATCCTCTTTCTAAATGGACCATGAAATCATGCCCTAAACAGTTCACGTTGACAAATGCTACACAAGGAGAATTTGTTTGGTTGGCTCTCTGGAGGAGGCTGGGATGAAAAGAGAGAAAGTCTTTTAAGTGTATTTGAAATGTAATATCAAACATAATTTCACCACCTGCTGCTACCGATAAGAGCACATAAATCTATTTAAATCACATGCATATACAAATAATGTTTGCTTTGCTCATGAAAGTGAAAAATAATGCTGTTAATAAAGTGTTTACCTTCATGTTTGTTGTCGGGTCACAGGCGAATGACTGATTCCCATCTATGATTGTTTTGCCCAGAGGCGACCATTAGATTTAATCAGAAAGACTGAAGGAAAAACACATTTTGATTTGCTTCGTTTAAAATGCTGTTAATTCATCTGTCTGTACAGTGGGTATCATCTTGAATAATGTATGTGACTTGTTGGCAGCCCTTTTATGACATGTTTATGTCGTATGATTGATGTTTACTGTACTGTAATGGCATTATTATTTTCTCTTTTGTTTTGTTTGTTTGTTTTGAGATTTCATACGGCAGTCGTACATGTCAACATTCCTGCTCGTTTTCTAACTAAATAAGAAAATGTCTCAAACGGCGTGAATCACAGCTAATGACGACCCCGGCTCATGCAAAGACAGTGCAAACTTCTGTGCTAAATGAGCCGACATCCCTACAAATGTCCACAATAAAGCTTTAGATTTAGATATACAACCTAAGTGTCGAAACAAATGAAATTAGCATTACTTATGCAAGCGTGAACTGATTGTTGTGTTTGATTTTGTCTCACTCACAGGAACAACACCGCTGTGAACTCGAAAGTGATCGCTGTGACCGTCCGACCGGAACCCAGAGTTACAGAGACCCAGCTTGAGATTGAGTTAGCTCATCTAGCTAATGTAAGCATCAGTCAGATCTCTCCATGCTTCTTGAACACAATACTGAGCTCACGGAAGTCATCTTCATTTAGTAGTTACAATAGTTATCTCTCGGTTTTGCCTTTGGTTACTATTTCTTTGCTCTGTAGGTTTAAAAAGCATGTTTGTCAAATGAGCGCATTGCAAACAGTCAAGAAAAAAAGGTACAAAGTTGTTCCTTTTTCTGTCGCTGGGGTGGTCCTTAAAAGGTACCTTTTTGTACCTTTATGGGTATAAAACACATTGAAATGTTGAACCTTATGGGGTACAATATTATACCCTGAGGACCAATTGTGTACATCAAGGAACAGTTTTGTACCACTTAAATTTTAGGGGTAAAAAATAGTTAACTGTACCTTTAAAGGTACACAATCGATCCTTTAGGAACAGTAATGTACCCTAAAAGGTACAACATTGTATTATGTATATATACCTGTAAAGGTACAAAATGGTACCTTGGGGTACCACCCCAACGACAAAAAATGTACAGTTTTGTACCTTTTTTCTGACAGTGAATAAATAAAACCTTACACTAGGAAAGATTAGGGGAGAGCAGTGGCAAAAGTTTCATTTTTCAGAAGAAGATAAATCATTGATCTGTATAGGCTTTAAACACCATTGGGGGGGGGGAGAAAGTGGCATCATTTTCAATTTTGGATGAACGGTTATTTAATATCCTCCTGTAATGCAGCGTCATGAAACATATGGCATTTTAAACAGAGATAGGGTTCATTTGAGCTGAAATTGGAAGGAAATCTGCTCCTCTATAGCTTTGTGAGTCACGACAGCCAAACAGCGGGGAGCTCCACAATGTCACTGTCGTATGTTTTAGACTCATTCATCAACAAACATTCAGCAGTAATTAGTCCAATAACTCATCTGTCATCACCTCTAGTTGTTACTGGATTGTCCTCGATGTGTCAGAAGAGCAGATTCAGATACGGTTTTCTGTCCTGTTGCTTTAAGGCTTTCAGCATCATAATGGCAGGCGTGTGTAAATGTCTGTTTATCAGGATATATTGTGATGTGTTTATTCATGGTGTTGTTTATCCAATCACAGTTTGATCAAAGTGTGTGTGTGTTTTTTACAGGGAACAATCAATCCGTTCTGTGCACTGTGGGACAGCTCTGTTGTGTAAGTAAAAGTCATTTATTTTGTGTTTGTGTGTCAGTGGTATTGTGTTCTGATTGGTTACAAAGAGATTTAAATACACAATGTCATGTCCAATAATAAATATTAGTGCTTGCTGATATATATATACACATATATTTTTAACCATTGTAATGATGGAAAAAAAATACTTTTGCCAGGTGAGATGCAATACTGGTTGTATGTGGTTTAATACAATTTTAGATTTTCTTCTCACATCTGATAAAAATATCTTACAGTTGTGCCATCACACTTTTCTTTTCCATCCACTTTCATATCAAAGTCAACATGATGTCAAAATTGGAAGCCTTACTTTATGTACATTTCTGGCCTTATTGTGCACAATATATTACATTCAAATAATGTTAATTATAAAGAACCCTGGTCTTATATTTCTCTGAGAAAATACTGACAGCATCCTGATACTAACACATGTCCTATTGTAAATAGAAACAGAAATAACGTTATATCCACGAAAATCAAAGTTTTTGTCCTAATCAGTCACAATGTGATGCCGCAACAAACACTCACCTAAAGGATTATTAGGAACACCTGTTCAGTTTCTCATTAATGCAATTATCTAATCAACCAATCACATGGCAGTTGCTTCAATGCATTTAGGGGTGTGGTCCTGGTCAAGACAATCTCCTGAACTCCAAACTAAATGTCAGAATGGGAAAGAAAGGGGATGCATGGTTGTTGGTGCCAGACGGGCCGGTCTGAGTATTTCACAATCTGCTCAGTTACTGGGATTTTCACACACAACCATTTCTAGGGTTTACAAAGAATGGTGTGAAAAGGGAAAAACATCCAGTATGCGGCAGACCTGTGGGTGAAAATGCCTTGTTGATGCTAGAGGTCAGAGGAGAATGGGCCGACTGATTCAAGCTGATAGAAGAGCAACTTTGACTGAAATAACCACTCGTTATAAACGAGGTATGCAGCAAAGCATTTGTGAAGCCACAACACGCACAACCTTGAGGCGGATGGGCTACAACAGCAGAGGACTCCACCAGGTACCACTCATCTCCACTACAAACAGGAAAATGAAGCTACAATTTGCACAAAAGCTACAAAAGCTCACCAAAATTGGACAGTTGAAGACTGGAAAAATGTTGCCTGGTCTGATGAGTCTCGATGTCTGTTGAGACATTCAGATGGTAGAGTCAGAATTTGGCATAAACAGAATGAGAACATGGATCCATCATGCCTTATTACCACTGTGCAGGGTGCTGGTGGAGATGTAATGGTGTGGGGGTGTTTTCTTGGCACACTTTAAGTCCCTTAATGCCAATTGGGCATCGTTTAAATGCCACGGCCTACCTGAGCATTGTTTTTGACAATGGCCAACCCTTTATGACCACCATGTACTCATCCTCTGATGGCTACTTCCAGCAGGATAATGCACCATGTCACAAAGCTCAAATCATTTCAAATGGGTTTTTTTAACATGACAATGAGTTCACTGTATTGAAATGGCCCCCACAGTCACCAGATCTCAACCCAATATTGTATCTTTGGGATGTGGTGGAACAGGAGCTTCGTGCCCTGGATGTGCATCCCACAAATCTCCATCAACTTCAAGATGCTATCCTATCAATATGGGCCAACATTTCTAAAGAATGCTTTCAGCACCTTGTTGAATCAATGCCACGTAGAATTAATGCAGGGTGTCAAACACAGTATTAGTATGGTGTTCATAATAATCCTTTAGGGGAGTGTACAACAGTAGATTATATTTTAGAAATGTTTTTTATTTCTATGATGTCGTGTCTGAAGCTGCCTTTCCACTGTACACAACATTTGGATATGACTGTGAGAGTTCGCCCCCTAGTGGCAGTCGTAATAAAGTTTCAGTTTAATCGTAACTCCATGTCAACATGAAAGAGAAGCTTATTCCAATGCAAGAGCCTTTAAAATATGAATATTCAAAAAAAAGAGAAATTAATAATTTTCCCCTTGCATAGTGTTTTGATTGGAATACACTGAAATACATCACTTCCGGTCAGCGTATCCCAGACAGTAGTCACACAAGTTCCAACGCTAATAACAGATGCAAAAATTACGCAACAGATTTGCAGCTCTCCATAGGGAATGAATGACTTCTGGTTTGTTGGCCGTTGTTTGTCAGGTACAGTGGAAAGGTGGCTTGATTGGTCCACCTATACAGAGATATAATTGAATGAACTGTCAAAGTATTGGTCAAAGACCTGTAATTGGTTGTGTTTTGTGATTGATTGCATCACAGCACGCCTCTTTTTCACATTCAGTTTGGACGGACAAATTGCCTATCGCTGGAATACGATCACATCATGGAGACGGTGTAAGAGTACAATCTCAAATCTGAACAGGGAACAGCTGCCCTAACCCAAAAACAGAACCTGTCCGAACCTTTAGCATTCAATTGGAAATGGCACCGCTGGTTTCAGGTCATTTTAAGATTGGCACATTTTGCCCTTTAAAGTGGGTGGAAGAGTAATTACTCCAGTGTCACTAAAAATGAATTAGAGCTGATAGTAAAATCTTCAAACACCTCGAGACATTACATCCCAACCATTGGCAGTAAATTTCATAGCTGGAGAATATTAGAGAGGGATGCATTAATATGATATAGACCTCAGATGCTCAGTTCTTAAGAGGTTTTATGATAAAGTAGATATAGTGTGTGTTCAGGCAAGTCTTTAGCATATAGAATACAAACCGTTATATACAATACTGTATATACATTTATGCATTTGGCAGGCGACATGAAATGCAATCAGTCTATATATTTGTTAGTATACTGTAAAAAATGCTGGGGTTTTTTCAACCCAGCTTTGGGTCAAAACGGGACACACCACGTTGGGTTGTAATTTTACCTACACTGGGTTGATTCAGCCCAAAATGCTGGCTTGTTTTAAGCCATTGATGTCAAATATCAATATTTTCTGGGTTCATTTATCCCAAACAGTGTTTTTCATTCACTAATAATTGTGTACGTTTTCATATTTATACCCACACTTAAACTTCTCACTTTCTAATTGATAACGTGTGTACGCACAATACCTTTTTTTACATCCATGAATTTGGAGTCTTCTACATGAGTGGCTGTGTGCACAAGGTTGGCAATTTGCATAAAACACACCCAATCTACTCCATATAAGGGCTTTCCATGTAAGGAAAATTTTAGAGCAGTTTGTCTCAGAAACAAAAGAGGTAATATTCTTTTTTGCTTTGCATTTTTGATTTAGGAGGTTTTGATGTCGCTGGAGTGCTTTGTACTCCTCCAAGAATTGGGTGCGATAACAAAGACATTAATTAATATGACATTTAATGAATATGATACACGCATCTGTATCTAAAATAAAATGGACATAATGAATAAAGTGATTGACGTTTGGGCTTCTCATTACATCTACATAACGTTTACATTACATTAAAGCAGAAAACATGAAGATTTGTCATTGCGCACATCTTCTTTATATGTGTAGAAAAATAAGTATGCTATAATACAGTAGTTACCAAAATGGCACATTTTTGCTCAGGCCTACAAAATGTAAATTTTGACATGCTATAATTAATTGTCTGTAGGGTTTTTTGAGATAAAACTTCACATACGGACTCTGGGAATGCCAAATAGTTATTTTACAAATAAATTTTTTTTATCAGATTTACTAACAGCTTGTGCAAACCATCCTTTTGGCATTAAATAACAACTGGACTTACTGAAGACACGCAGTAGATATTTAGCTTTGAAAAGGTGTTATTTTTGTGACCTTATTGCATATGCATTTCACACTCCACAGTCCGCATTTTCATTGCGATGTCCTGCTGAGGTCTCTTGCGCTGCTCTTAGTAGATTGCAATGTCATTATTGTGCCTGTGTATTTTATTTGCGCCTTTGTAGTAAATCACACGTTGTTTCCACTCAGGCGCTTGTTTGGAATTTAGCTCTCACATACTTTTTAGTAAATCTGGCCCTAAATTTACTAAAATCTCAATTTAAGTTAGTGATAATTAAAGTGTGGATTTAATCACGACGACTAATAATATTGATGATAACATTAAAATTACATTTAAAGTAGTCTGCTTTCCTCACAAAAATCAATCCTAGGTCAATGACTGGACAAACGAAAGACATTTTAATAAAAAGTAAATGAGATCAAAGCAAAATCTAATTCTTTTTGCGTACCCCCTGGAAACTCTTTATGTACCCCCTGGGGTATGCGTACCCCCGGTTGGGAATCACTCCTAATATGTATGACATACTGTATATAATAATAATATAGATCATGAATATAATAACAGATGATATAGAAATGTATGTGTGGTACTTCTTTATTTAAATATAGAAGAAATTTTGATATGAAAGTTTCTTTTGAATCATGATTTGTTTGTGGAAAGGTTCTTGCGTACGCATTCTTCGTGAATGAGACCCATTGTTTTTGTCCATCTTGACCAACGTTGGGTTAAAAATGAGGCAGCATTTTTTAGTGTATGTGTTCCCTGGGATTGATCCCATGACCTTTGCATGAACCCATGATCAATTATATTAATAGCTCATTAAATTGATTCTTCTATGTGCTGTTACACAGCAGTAATTTAATCATGGGTTAGACATCTTCTTAAACCCCAAAGCAATAAAAAAATCCTGGCAATATTTATTTGTATAATTAATGATCAAAATAATTAATCTGTAAGATGTTTGTGCTTGCCAAGCATACAGTAGGATAGTGTAGTGAAGTGTAGTATAGTGTTATATTCAAGAATGTGTGACACAGGTTCATAATCTTTCTACAATGGCTTTGAGGGCTTTTGATAATGTAAAATTATCTGTTGTCACTTCTGTTTGTGACTATAGCTTGAAGAGGCTTTTCATAAACGTTTTTTCTCGTCTTTGCTCCGACTCCATTTGGTTCTGGCAGCCTTTCCCCTTCGTTCCCTAGCGTGCAATTAATAAAGCACACATTTCTCTCGGGCAGGCTATCTACTGACAGCTTCTGTGGAGGAGATCCTTCTTTGAAAATGAAAGGCAGGCTTGGCCACACAGAAATGTCTGAAGTGCTAGCATTTTTTATTATTGTACATGCATGCAGTAAAGCACCTTCCTCAGTGTGATGTCCGATGAGTTAAGATCATACAGATTTTTTTAATGTAAACTATGTGTGTTTACGTAAGGCCTGATTCATTTTTCAATATAATATATTTAGTTATGTGTCTGCATTTGGGTTGTGCATCATTGTTAATCACAGCGTGTGCTGTACACATGAGTTGGCATATTTATATCTATGCATTTGGCAGGCACGTTGACTTACTGGAAATTACAAGCTATGCATTTCACATTAGTACGTGTTTTCTGTGAGGATCGAACCCATGAAGTTTTGAGCTGCTGACACAATGCACCACCAGTTGAGCTTTCAAGTTTAAATTAGATTTTTTTTAAACAGATTTTTAATGTGGTCTTTGACTTTTGGACCCCACTTTATAATGTAATAAACAGAACATTCGACATTCCTGAAGGCATAATAGTTTATGATCTGACTCATGGATTTGGCTTATTTCGTTATGATCTTTATAGATACTTATTTAATCCTGTCTGGCCCATGCTGTGAATATAAACAGCTCCTATTTAATCTTAATAATCTTCAAATGTGAAAATTACACGGTGGTTTGGAGGCGATATGAGCGAGCACGAGCCGGACCTTTGTGCGGTGAACGATAAGAACACAGAGTAAGCCTATTTACCAAATTCAATTTCCATTGAATCATGGCCACATGAGTTTTCCCCCTTGAGTTAAATTTGAACCCCTGGACTTTTAGCCTTGTGGTGTTATAATAGACAGCTTAAAGAGGAGGGGGGCTGCTTGAATCGCTGGGTAACCAAACACACTTCATACTTCCTAATGGAAAGCATTTTTATAAACATTATGTATTTCATGTGTATTCATGATCCTAAAATTGCTGTTGAGTTTGGTGTCTAATCTGTTTACAGGAATATTTATGTGGCCACATGTTCATTAATACATTTGCACAAATACAAAATTGGTGTGTGCAAGCAAACAATTACACAAATGCACAACTTTATCATCTACGACTGCCATGTATGTATATTTTTAGGCGTTATTTTAATGAGCCCCTGTAGATTTTCTCCAATGACAAGGGAAAACATCTGCATTGAAACATTTCATTGACATTCACATCATAACTGTAGGTGTTTCTCTACAGAAGTAATGTGTTTCTGTTGACCTACAAGAGCTCTGTGTCAATCTTTGACTTCAACCTGTGACTTTAACTTAAATACAACTTATTTTTATATATAATATTTAAAAAGTTACATTTTTCAAAACTAATTTTATTCAAAACAATACTTAGTAGTATATATTTGTCTAACTTTTAAAGAGTTGGAGGACAGCTACATATAAACTGCATCTACAGAACATGTCTCATACAGACAGGACTGACACTAAACTAGACAGAGTCTTACTTCTAAACAATAAACTTTAACAATGAAACTTGACTAGGTGTATTCACAGGTAAGGCTCAAAATGAACCAGCACAGGACAGCAAACACAAGGGCATTAAATAGAGGAGAACTAATGGGGGCAACAGGTGACATGAATCAAACAATAATAAGATTATAAACAAGGAGACGAGGGGGCGGAGTCAGGAGACGAGACAAAAAGCACATGGCCTGAATAAACAAAGCCAGTGCTTTCACACAAAACATGGGCCTGTCATGATCCTTTAAGACAGTGGTTCTCAACTCCAGTCCTCTGCCCCCCCTCCTAGAACATTTTGGATGTCTCCATATATAAAATAAAAAGTTTTTTTATAAAAAAATATAAAAGTAAGCTATCGGTTACTAGGAGTTGCTGACATGTTTCAAAATGCTGTTATGTAATTAGACTTAAAAAAAAAACATAAAATGACAAAATTTACTTTCATGCCTCCAAAACATTTTTTGTAACCAAAACACATCAAAACGTTTCACCAATTCACAGGAGATCATTTTCTGACAATAAGAGAAAAAGACCAAAAGCACAGATTGCTCGACCCTGTAGAAATATGTATAGTGTTACAATTAACCCTTCGTTAGTTTGTGCCATGCTCACGCCTACCTGAAGTCAGGATTAGTTTTGTTTGATTTGTTTGCTGTGGTGGAGCGTTTATATATAAGCTAATCAGATTCAAATTTTTGCTGCTCTATCTCTGAAGAACTGAACACAGGTTTCTCCAAAGCTATCGTAAAGGTCTGGTTAATGTCTAAGGGTTGCTGAACTGAAAAGTTGCCTTGATTTACAGACAGAATCTTTTTGTTTAAGGCCATATGTTGTTTAGCTCATTTATGCTGATGCAGGCTTGAATTACAACTTTCAAAATTTTTGCATGTAACAAAAAAAAATCCACACTTGGGCATAAATCTCCATTTAACCCTCATGCAAAGTTTCTTTGAAGTAATAGATATGATGATTGTAATTCACTATTGAATACAAAAAGGTGATTAAAATGGTAACCACCAAGGACGTCAAATATACTTTCCTTATAAACTTATCTCTATTTTAACCTTAAATAAAGAAGTGAAGAAAGTTTGACATGCTTGTCAAGTATGCAATGCATACTCGAAATGTGACCTCTTCATTTAACCCATCCCAATGAGTACACACACACACATACACACACAAACATGCGCAGCTATCACTGCAGCCCCCAGGGAGCAATTGGGGTTAAAGTGCTTTGCTCAAGGGCACCACAGTCACAACCTATTGGCCGTGAGACTCAAACCAGCAGATCTCGCGTTACAAGCCCAAGTCTCTAACCACTAAACAAATGTTGATCAAATAAGTATTTGTGGTAAATTTCTTGAATGTATCTGTTTACATGTCAGATACGATCAATTACAACATTTACATCCTGAAAAGGTTCACGTGCATCAGATAGAGTGATGATACGATGAGTGTGATTGCATTAAATGTGTTTGTTTTTCCCTACATTACATTTCATAATACGACAGAATGCCGTGCTGGTCATTTTTTATATAGTTTATATAATATTTGCAACAATTCTGTGCTTGATGCCAGATTAACATTAGTTACACTAGGATTATTTGAAATGGGACTTTCCTGTTTTACATAAACCATTAAGATTTGCTGAGTTGCATTGCTTGTAAGGATCGTTTTGTATTCAAGGCTAATGGTAAATCTGTACAGTCCAGAAATAACAATGGAAGCAAAATAGTGAACTTATGCCAGAGATTGTACTGCTTTTAAGATGCACAGATACATACAGGATTAGATGAAATAATAGTAGTAACCTGGCATTCCTAAATAGGTAACACTATTGTATTTGTTAGCATTAGTTAATGCATAACTAACAGAAACAAACAATGTAGCTTTTCAGCATAATCTTTGTTAATGTTAGTTAATGCCAATGCAAGTATTAATGTTCATTGTGCATTAACTAATATTCACAATTACAACAAGACACAATTACAAACAATTGCTGAAAATGTCATGATTTAAAGTTAATTAATGCTGTTGAGGTATTGTACTTTTATGTTAGCTTATGCATTAACTAATGTTAACAAATGCAAGCTTATTTTAAAGTACAACACTTAAAATGTCAGAATGTGGTGTTATTGTGGTTCAGTACCATGGACAGCGCCTCATGTCGGCTATTAAAAGTCTAGTCATTAGTGTCTGCATGTACAATTGCCTAGAAACTGAGTCTATCTTGAGCCCAGCGTAATTCATACACCCACAGACTCATCCACAGACGTTGTATCTATCAAACACCATCCAGACCGGAAAAGCTAAGTGACTAACAAGAGAACAGATGCAGCTAAACTAAACATAAATTTCCCTCTCATTCGGCTCAAAATACATACAGCTAAACTGGAACTACCAAAGTAAAAAAAAAAACATTGATAATATAATTTACAAAATATATTTTTTTAATATGTCTGTAAAAGCCTGTAAACTGTATTGCAGCTTGCGTAATATCACTGCATAATTATAAGAAAGTGATTTTGCCTCTTTAGCCGCTTGTATGGTCAATGATTGGATGAATTGACCGCATATTGAGTTCATCGCATCAATTGAGTTTGCTGACACAGTAGCCCACAGCAATCCATCCCACAACATCCTAATAAACGCCTGGAGTCAGTCGCTATCGGCTTACTGTCGATAAAGTTAGACGGGACAGAGCCATACTTCGTCTTCCATGAGTAAATCAATCCAACCTTGTACATATATCTGCTAATAAATGTGACCGTAAAACAAAGGTCAGTTCAGAAATATTCTGACAATCTTGAAATATATTTTGTACCTATGTAATTGACTTTTTCTTATTTTGATTGTTTAAAAGTTAAATTTGGAACTTTTATGTTTTGTTCATTATAACCAGACATGGCAGTGGACGTTTACATTTACATCCATGCATTTGGCTGTCGCTATAATCCAAAGCGACTTACAGTGCATCACACAGTATACTTTTTTATTAGTATGTGTGTTCCCTGGGTTCAAACCTATGACCTTTGGCACTGCTAACGCAATGCTCTACCACTGAGCTATACACTAGCACATTTACATAAAGTAAACACTGGACTTTTTACATAAACTACAAAAATCTGCTTTGTACTTTTTTGCCAAGAACTTACATTTTAACTTGATATTTATTGGACATTTTGATCTGAGAGCACATTTATTACACGTAACTACAAATCAAGTACTCAGTTCTTATTGTTTTAAAAGCCAAAGCTTATAAAACATTACCTTCACAGATATTTTCATCTAACACAACATAAAATCCCTACCCAGTCTCACAAAGTTTCGTGATATAGTCACGTATTTTTTTGATTCTTTTTTCGTGCTATTATCACGAAATTTCGTGTTTTTTCGTGATCATATAACGAATTCCTGTTTTCGTGTGATTATCACGTATTGGTTACTCAACTGCTTTTTCCTATTTTTAAACCATTGTCGCTTCGGTTTAGGGTTAGATTTGGTGCTTGCATTAGAATGTCACTTTATATATTGGTTTATACTATTTTTTCTGATTTATTTTTTTATATGTCGCCTGGCGTTAGGGTTAGAGTTGGGTTTGGTTAGGGATGTCATTTTATGTAAATCTAACCCTAAACCGAAGCGACAATGGTAAGAAAATAGGACAAAACAGTTGAGTAACCAATACGTGATAATCACACGAAAACAGGAATTCGTTATACGATCACGAAAAAACACGAAATTTCGTGATAATAGCACGAAAAAAGAATAAAAAAAAATACGTGACTATATAACGAAATTTCATGAGACTGTAAAATCCACACCATGATCAGATCGACATTCCAGAACGTGTGATAAATGTAATGCCATATATGAACTGTACAGGTATTGAACCGTATGTTAACAAACCATTACCGTGTGTACATTAAACTGGTTAGAAATGTCAAGACATTTTTCATATATCTACATGTTATGTTCATTAACTACTGATCTGTTACTAGGTAGGGCTAAGTCTGTGACTGACCTGCTAATGAAGGTTATATTACAAAGTGTAGGCTAACCCATGCAAAAGAAAAAGAGGCAGTTTAAAGCTTAATTAAAACGCTGGAAAGCGAACGTTCCCACAGTTTAATTATTGAGATGTGCAGACACACAATCCTCAACGGTCTTCCTCTGGGATAGGCAGAGGCTACAAGAGGTTTCATGTCATTCAGCCTCCAGAAAAGCCTGTTTTTGTTATGCATCGTTTAGAGACATTATAGTGCTGTTTCTTATATACCATTTACATTATCATTGCACTTATTTACAGTATAAACATTTATTACTGCTGCAATGTTGGCTAAATGTTTGTGTGGTTAGTGATGTTATAAGCTATCAGAGCTCAGTTTTACTTATTTACCATTTGCACTGAAAAAAAATGATTCATTGAATTTGCTATGTTTTAATGTAAGTGGTTGCACCCAATTTAATTATTTACATTTAAATATATGCATTTAGTTGAACTTACTCAATTGTTTTTAGTTACCTTAGCACAATTAAATCGAGTCGATCCGAGTAAAAATGAGTTAAATTCACCAATGTTACTACACTGTAAAACATTTCCGTAGGAATTACAGTATTACTGTCTATTACTGGCAACTAGCTGCCAGTAACTTACTGTAGATTTATGTTATTTACTGGCAACAGTTTGTTTAAAGTTAAATGAACCTGAAAAATGTTCAGTCTTTATCTTCTACTGTAAGTTACTGGCAACCAGCTGCATAATTACAGCTATTTTTACAGTGATGATCATGTTAGCTCTACTTAAGTTTAGAAATACAAAGCTACAATACAGTAACAACAAGAAACTTTAGCAAGCTAACAATAACTAACACTCAACTGAAACAAAATCTGATTATGGCAAAAACATTAATACTTTCAAATCAATTCATTTACACTAACAATGTAATGCTTTGTGATCAATCAACACGAAATATACAACAAAACAGAAACTCTTTCAAATACTAATATAACAACATACTAAACATTAATAAGCCCCCATCTTTTGTTATATAAATAAAAAATGCATAAATTAACCCTTTAGCCTATTATTCATTGCAAAGCATGCTGGAAACTGGACTCAATGCCATGTTTTAGCAATATTGCTTTAATACAACACAAATTATTCATGTAGTCCCAACTTAAATGAATAACATAGGTTGATTGGTTGATATGTGAAACGCCTAGAAACCACTTAATATTTTTCTTTAAACCAAAAACAATATTGTAATCGATTAAATAAGCACATTTAAATAACGTTACATTAGGGTCAGATTTTTTTATTATTGTATAAAATGATGCATTATTAAAAGATCTGAAGTGAGCTGCTTTGTTAGTGTCAAATCTTTAGATTTAAGCACTGCAATATCATCCGAGGAGTGTAAGCATTAATAAATAGGTGAAATGTTTGTTCGATCATTCCGCTCGCCGGAGAAGGAGAAATTGGCTTCTACCATCCAGCCCGTTTTCACGGGGAGGTTAACAATTCCCTTAGCATTTTCCCGAGGTTTATGTCTCCAGAATATCACACAATCTAATAGAAAAGTACAACATCGGATTAACTTTCTCCGAAATTCAAGCATACTTGCTCTCATCACAATAAACCGACGAGAAGGAGGAATTATTTCTGAGGCATCTCCCCCCTCCGCCGTAGCGCGAGGCGGGAGGCAAGAGAGTATCAATCTGATGCCGTCCGCCGTTTCCAGGCTGATTTTTTTCCCTCAGGAAAGCGTCCAAAAGCCGCTAATTAGAAACGCGAGAGGAAATATAAAGCGATAGATAGCGATACGGCAACCCTGAGGCATAAAGACTCGGTAGGTTCGGTAAAGCTGGTTTATGTTGTTTGTGGCGCGAGTGTGTCTGTGAGGAGTGAGTGTTTCAGCACCACACCGCTGGACAGTCGCGTCGCGTTCACTTTCCCCACGAGTGGATGAGAATGAGTGCTTCTTGCAAAGGATTAAAAGGAATACAAGCTTGTTAAGCGAATGCATCTTGTCTGTGTTGTGTAGGAACGATTCTTGGGGTAGCTGGAGCTCTAAAGGATGCAGAACTGTGCTCACCGATGCATCCCACACCAAATGCTTATGTGATCGGGTATCTACCTTCGCCATTTTGGCTCAACAACCCAGAGAAATAGTAAGTATTGGAGATGCTGTGTTGATTCAAGTGTGCTGATGTTTAAATACGTGATATTGTCATAGCTGAATGTGATTGAGATGGACCTACGCAAGCACAGACTCTCTCCTGATCGCCATAAAGCATTTATGTATAGGCTATACTTGTTAATATGAGTGCTGTTTGCATGGAGAAAATTTTATGTTTTGGTGGTGTTGAAATAATATGCATATGTTTTTTAGACTATGTATTGTGCACATGCATTATGGATTTGCAATAATGGCTTCAACCTATCAAAGCCCCCCTCCCCAACCCTACAAAACGATGTACATTAAGATTACAGTACATAATATAGACTGATAGATCTTAATTTACATTTTGCATGCATGTTGCTTAAAGCAGTCACATTTCAGGATTGATAGATTATCTGCTTCACCAGTAAGATTCATAGATTTACAATCAGATGATTTACTCCACAGACGGCTATACGTCTCTGTTTTACATTATAGGGTATGAGGCGGCCATTTTTCCTCTGCCCATGTGACCAGGTATTGAATTAATGGCTCCTGTGTGTTGTGTGCATCTTCGTGATGCAGCAGGGGCAAAGTTTGATAAATGCTATCATTTCAATGCATAGCTAATATGTCACAATGACTTGTGAATTCTGGGAGTTGGATTGGTGAATTTCTGGAGAAAAGGCGTATGTATTAATAAGTTGGGGCCTGTACACCCAATACAAATGCCAAAAATGGTTGATTTATATACATGACCCTGTCTGTGAAATCCTGGATAAAGTCCCATATTCTATTATGAGATAAGGAGCATCAAAATTTGTTTACACTTATTGATTTCAATCTTGAATCTCAGTCAGTATTAAAGATATCAAGGTTATATTTTCACAGAATGTTCTTTACATTAAAATGATATCTTGATATAGGATATGTATTCTTATGCATACTTTTAAATTGTTGCATGAAGACAAATCCAAAACGATGGTCTACATACAATAACAAATGCACTGTAATTTCAACAGCATTAAAATAGACTGCAAATTGTTATCTATAATGGATAATTATAATGCTTTTGACCTTAAGCACTTACCTGTTGATAATGACCAATGCACATAGAGGCTAATACATTACGTTCACATGAATTGAATTACAGACAACAAAATCTGACACTTTAATCCACTAAATTTGGGCCGTATAAATGGGCCTGCAGTGTAAGCGTACCCTAATTTGCTTTATTACGAGGCAGTGAAATGGGTTTTTATTAGTGGTACAAGGGTCTGAAAATGGCTCGCTACAGCTCTTGTGTGTCATTCCCAGGCTATGGAGTACTCAGGGGTCCCATCTGTGACGCTCATAGTGGGATGTGGTCTGTCCTGTCTGGCCTTGATCACACTGGCAGTGGTGTACGCTATTTTGTGGAGGTAAGTGCGTAAAGGTAATAATGCTATGCCATTGTGGGAATCCAGTTGTTTTTATTACTTATGTCTATTATGTTATATTTTTCAGGTACATCAGGTCTGAGAGATCAATTATTCTGATCAATTTCTGCCTTTCAATCATCTGCTCCAACATTCTGATCCTAATTGGACAGACGCAGACGCATAATGCGGTAAATATCTCAGTCCTTTATTATCAGTCTCTCCTGTGTTTCTTACATATTGCAAGTCCACTTTAGATTCTCTTATTTATTGTTTGGCTTGGTTTATGTTCAACGCAGACAGCTTGGTCGTATGCCCATCTCGATGATTTGGTGTTTATAATGCAAACGCAACACTGACTTTAATGTTAGCTGTTTTTGCATCATCCAACCAGAACCGGCCTAATCCAAACTGTGTTAATTTCTCCACTTTTGTAGGCATTGTGACTTACTAAGTCAAGCTGGCTGCCCTAATTTTCTCAAGTGACCTACCTACATATTAAGATGTATTTTTGTACGTCTGGTATTCAATAGATATTAGATATCATATAAATGATAATACCTAATGTTATGATGTTTTTTGTAAATAATTTTAGTTTGCATATATGCTCACATGCTTAAAAGACATTAGATGATTTCCCCCAAATTTGGCAAAAGGAGCAGTATTGATTGTACTTCATGAGAATCATTTTTCATCATAATCATACATTTAAGACATTTTGCAAAACATTTCCACTGGGTTTTTGAGGTATTGTTATTTTATAGTCAGTGCTCAGACAGCCATGGCAGTTATTTTTAGCAAATGAGAACATCTTTCTGTGTCCAATGCCAAAGAGAAATGATGATGAGTCCTACTAAATACGTTACCCAGAATCCAGCTGGCTGCGTTCTGAATTATATTATATAATGCAACCTGGGCGGGTTAAGCTTGGCACAGGTTGGCACAAACATGAAAGGTTGTGTCCACGTATGCCACAAAGGGAATAGATGTGTGGCTGTGAACTTTTTCTATGCAAATTAGTTTCTTGTGAACAAGGTTGTAACGAATGCTTGAGTTTTGTTGTTGTCTCTAAGGCTAGTAAGTTATCGCAATCCAAACTGTCTTGGCACGCTTGGTGTTACTTTGTGGATGCGTGTTTAGATATTTGGAAAGAGATGACTTCTGAACGAAAGTTTTGCAGTGTGCCCCATATCTACTGTTTCGAAGTAAAAAAGTCCCATAGTGTTCACAGTCCAATTCGTCCAGTTATATAACAGTCTCTCTGCAAAATCCAAAACTCGTGTGAATCTGAACATTTGGTACCATTGTGAATGAAACATTTAAAGTTCAGGATGCAGGTAGGGCGGAAGCATTTTTTTTTATCTCTTAAATGTCTCGTTTTCGTTTTAAAAATGACTGGGTGGCTTCCTGCCAATTGGCTTTCTTTGAACTTTTAGGGCACATAACCGGAAATGATTATAAGAATCATTCATGATTATAAAAAGCATTGAATGTGTTAGCTTGTTAGTAAAAAGGTTCAATACACAATCAGAGATGACTGAATGTGCAGAAATCTTAAGACACGAGGCAGAACAAAGTTAAATTAGTCACCCGCTCACAAATAACCTTGGTTTGAGTAAACAAAGTAAAGAGGTTGATTTGTCAGTGCTTACAAGCTTGTCAGGACTAGCACAGCTGGTGGTTTTTGGTTATCATCAGAAGAGGGTTTACACAGAGGAGAACGCTGTTCCTACACTGCCCACACAGACACTCAGGCCTGCGAGTGACTCAACATTGATGCGGGAATAACACATAGCTCAGTCACACAGACAGACATTTCTGTACAGTTTCTCTACGCACTTCTCTTTCTAATGAGCTTTCTGGGCTAGACGTAAGTGAAATATCAAGGTTGAATACAAACAGATTTATTTTCATGTGAACATTAAAAGATAAAGTTGACTATGCATCTGTATTTATATAAGAACGTAAATGGTACACAGCAATGGCATAGAAAATGATTTTTTATGTTGTGCAAAGAAAATAAAACTCATACATCTGGTCCTTCACACAGGTGTGTATAACACAGTCCACCGCATTGAAAACTAAAAATAAAATATCACCGGATTGTACCATTTACATTACACGATAGGAGAAAATTTGACCGATAACCGATAATTAAGTTCTCCTAATAGCCGATTTCGAAACCGATAACCAATAAGTTCATATTTTTTACACTATAATTTTCATAACCCTAACCGTTTCATCCAACCACTGATCCGTTCAGCTAAGCATACTGACCGGACTAACATCAGATGTCCAAATGTCTGTGGTGAATCTTGTGTCGAAATTATGAATGTGTGTTGCAACCAAATTGTACAAGGCAGGGATGAAAACATCATAGAAGAAAACTCGGAATTCAGTTTTTTATCGGATTTATGACTTAATTTTTACCCATATTGGACAATAAATTATCTGTTCGATAAATATCATGCATCCGTAATTTACATCATTTTGGAAATAATTTTGCTAAACTAATTTTATTCTGGTGTTACCTTATCTCTGATGAATAAATGCATACAACGTTAAATTGTTTACAACAAGCTGTCTTTCACAACTAGGTAGTTTCGTTTTGCTATCTATCTGTTAAAGAGCTTTTTTAGAGACTGTATAAAACATATTTTGATTAAAAAAACTTTTTAGTTTATGGATAAAAGCTTGTATGTCTTCTTTGGTTATTTGCCATCAGGCATGCCCTTAACATTGTAGTATTTTATTTTAGGCAGTAATTTCTGTTTTGTCTTAAAGTGGTCATCATTATTGATGTCAATATTTATAGCGCGTATGTTTAGTTTACAGAAAAAAAAACATATAGACATTGATTCCAGCAGTTACAGTCCTTCATTACTGGACCATAAATAAATCTGTACAGATCCAAGACATCAGTTGAGGGTTTTTATCGGGTCTCCAACCTTTTTGTGATCAAGGGCTACCATAGTGGATAAAACAATCTGGAGGGCTTCTTTGATGTTGTCTACTCAAAACTTTGTTCTTTAACTTGATGACTTTGTTTTGTTTTACTTGTTGATATATTTTATCATTGTTTTAAATGTTAACATACATAAAAGGCTTTGGTGGGCAACTCACAGACTTGTGTGAGTGCCCGTGTGGACAATGTTGGAGACCACTGGGTTGGTGCATCATTGCTACCATGACACGGTCCGATTAGGGTCACCCACTTTCAGAAAATACAAATGGCTTGGCTATGATGGCAAAATTTTTTTGGGGCTTTGCATGTCATACCTCAAATGCATGGACTTTGTTGTATTTGTTCTGTGTACAGTTGATAAAAAAGATGATGATGTAGGTTGGTCATGCATCTTGTGTCGCTTATGTTTTGTGTTAAAACAGGCTGTCATGGCTGTTTTTTATGGTGTGCAGGTAATTGGTCCATGCTGCATGCTTTTGTTATTTTGAAAATGAAAAGATCTCTTTTATATTGGGTTTTTTTGTATTTTTGCTCACAATAATTTTAACGCACAGAAGAAAACAATATATGTCTTACATTACGTATTCGGCTTACCATGCATGTTTCTTATTATCATACAAATCACATGAAACAACCTCATAGTTATAGATAGGAAAGTAAACACATGACACATTATTTAAATTGGCAACAACCACAATAATAAAATTAAAGTAAAGAATGTAGTAAACAGTAACATCTAGCATGTTGGGAATTAAAGTTATGTCTTGTAAAAAAAGCACATGCAATAATATTCACAATGAAACTTAAGACTCACCTTTATAACTCGGCCCATTCACTTGGAGATATCTGCCCCCCTCCATGCCACATATGAGCAGAGGTTACAGGTTATTTCCTCCAGCTAGAGGTCACACGTGTGATGTTATCCCCATACGAGGGAGAGCGCCCGGCCTGCAGCCTCTCCAGACATTGAGAGGATCTGAAAGCACGTCAGGGTTGATCATACACGCTGCCATCTTCTTCATTTATCCCACATCATTTTACATTCAGCATGGCCAAAGTTTTAACATTTCCACCCAGTAACTACAATGTGTGAAGTTTCAAATGTGCATATGATGATACATTTCTTATAAAAGACTTTTAATTATTAATAATAATTATTTGAAATGCACAGTGCTTACACAAAGTCACGTAGTTGTAACTGTACCCTATCCGAAAAAAGTACAAAAGGCGTCACTTGGGCTGGTACCCTTTTAAAAGGTTCTAATACATTGGTACAGAAACCTTTAAGGTACTAATATACACCCTTTAGATGTACATTGTGAAAAGGTTCAGCTTTTGTACCTTTATTTCTGAGAGAGAAGGCTGTTTGCAGTTGCCAAGCAACATAGTGAATTGGTGCAGTAATATATACATATATAATATATATGTACAGTGTTTCCCACAGATATGAAATATACTTGTGCTGGTATAAACAAATTTTTGTTACACAACACAATATTTTGATTTATTAAACATTTATATTAATTTCACATTATATTTCATAAATCCAAGCTCCCCAAACTTTCTTTGCCATTGCACTGATATATGCAACAATACCTTTGAGGATGACCCCTTTTATCAAACTATATTGAATTAGTAGTAGTACCTCTCTTTTTATTCTTCTCTTATAGATTAAAAGAGGCTAATCCACTCATTATTTCAGATTTAGAAGTCTACTTGCTATCCCGGTGACTGATGACTTTACATTACAGCTTTGCGTTTGAGTCAGCTTGAGCTTTGCTCGTTCAGTGCAATGGGCTTGACATTAACATTGCATTTTTGTCTGTGCTCTCTGAGCAAACCTTTTATATATAAAAATATGGTTTGTTAATAATAATATTTTTTAATGTGAGAAAGTACAGCATGCAGTCGTGACTTTCATAATTATCGCCATAGAAACCAGGGGCACGCTTGAAACATCACATGAGCTTTAGCACATTAGCGCTGACTGACTCTGATCACGGCGGTTCTCCAATCGACTCAGGTTTTACACACAATGTTAACCAGACCAAGGACCCGAAGTAATTAAACTGGGACCGACTTGGACCCGAATGATCATTTAAAACATAAACCTAGAACCGTACGGGTCCTTTGAGGACCTCTAATGCATACAACTCTGTCACACACAATTCATTGAAAAACAGAGAACATGCGAACGCACACCGAACTCATTGGGAGAGACACGACATGCATAAATGGAAAATGTCATTATCACAAAAATTTGATGCCAGCTATACTTAGGTGGTTGTTAATAAAAGTAAAGACAATGTGTATGAAACACTGTATATGTATAATATGTATACATATATCCCTAGCTATCACTGGGTAACTGTCACACTGTACAATTTTTCTGACAGCGTACAAGAAGTTTGAAACCAAATGACCCTGAATGAACTGCCAACTTTTTTGTGTATCAGCCTTGTGATTCATTTTTAGTGAAACAAAGGGTTGGCGTCTTTGTTTTAGCAAGGCGTCAAACATTTCAGTTGCTCTCTTGCAAAATGATCAAGACTCAACTTCTGACAGTTCATCTCATCGCCGAAATATGCTTCTTTATCACCTCATTCACACAAAATTTCTGTAACATTTCACAAACACTCTACGTAAAGAGGATCTAGTAACATTGCAGTAACATACATGGAAAGCATTGTGTGTGAACAAGAGCGTGTCATTGCAAACAGAAGTTATGGTTCAGCTCCTTATGATCTTATCATAAACAAAAATGCACACGGATGGTTTCTAAAGAGAGAAATTAAAGATAATAAGCAAATTTCAGACACTATGTAAAAAAACTACCAAGTTCAGGACTTTAAATATGAATGCATGTACTGATTCCAGAAAATCATTGGCAGAGTGAATTAACCAAAAATCTAACGATCCTGGACAAATCCCGAACACATTTTCTGAAACCTTTGGGTGAAAAGGATTTAAGATTACAGTTATTTAGCTATGACAGTAGTATACAAACTACAGATATGGATCTCAATGAAGCCCCCAGTCTGGAGCCAGCCACTGCTCCACATGAATTGAACCCGATCGCTTTTTTTGTCAGGCCAGTTGATTTGTAACCAGCACATCTCTCTTACTGTCAAGCTTTAAGAACATAATGTGAATATACTGTACTGTATATACCATGCGTATTTTGTGTGTACGTGTGTGTTGACAGTGATGCTGTTCCTTTAAGAGGAACAGCCGGATGGACACGTCTATTTCATTAACGGTGCTTAAAGTGTCTCATGGGACTCCAGAATTATTAAATGCTTTTCAGTCAAACCTCATCTTGTTTCTTGCTGTGAAGTATCATGAGCGCCTGTACCATATGTACCAGCTGTCACTGGTGATAAAACGATAGATTTATATAATTCAGCTTTCATTCACTTTGAGACCATGAACTTTTGCTTTCAATTCAAAGTGTAAATTGTTCATACTCGAAACTTAAGTGTTGAAGGTGACGACTGAAAAAGAGTTCTCGGCTTTCAGCTATCTCAGTGGAGTTTAGATCATTTAGTTAAAAAATAGACACCGTAACAATAAAATAAGCCTTTTTACCAGCTGAGAATATCTAATAGACGATACATGTCTAGCAATACGGACAAAACTTTAGATGATGGTGAAATGAATAATCTTCTTGACTGAAAATAGGCATTAGGCCAGTAAATGTGGTTCTAGTTGCTGATGTTATAAAGCATGATGATCCGCTCTCTTGGATGTTTTTGCATCTAACCTCGAGGATAAATAATGTTTGCAGAGGTAAATGTTTCTAATCTTTACCTTGAAGATGTATCTGTAATTGTACAGAACTTTTGATCGCTCTGAGTTGTTTATCTTCTCAAGCAGTGAGATGTAAGGACGACCTCAGGCACACTTCCAAACGCATCAAGGATTTTGATTGGAAATAACTGATCCAAACAAAGTTTGGACATAATATAAAGCATTTATCATTTATTCACCTCTGAGGTTAGGCTTTATGTAAGCCTCATTTCAAAGCGGTGACACTGATGATAACCAATCCATGAACACTATTTTTCTTTCAAATCTTTATCTCACTTTTTGCCGTGTCCATCTATAAAACAGTAAATGCGGGCATACATTATAAATTCTTTTATTTTACCTCACTTATTGAATAATGGAAAGCAACGTTTTTCGTATCTTTGCAAACTGGCAGCGTTTGTCATAAATATTAATGTAGCAAAAGCATTAATGTCAAAACACCAACAGCAGTGCACAGTAGATGAACATTGCTGTTTGTATCTCCGTAAAGGAATATGTAACTTTAATTGGCGAAAAGAAAAGCATTTCCAGCAATAATCCTGACAGAGTGTGAATAAATAGTTGTTAAACTGGGATATTGTGCTACAACTCAAGAGCGTAATAAAGACCGGATCCCTGAAATATCTGGACTGAGAAACGATGGGAATAAGACCTTTTTGAAACATTTTGGCTTTCTATTGTATAATGAATCAGGCTTAATTGGCCTGGATTTTCACATTTGCCAGTTTTATTATCATTCACTGCTAACAATTTCAACATTTACAATGTCCTGACACTAAAAACATCCACTCTTAGCAGTGATGGAAAGTCTACATATAGACAGGATACAAATATATGGATTACACTTATGATTCAATGAATCATAATGAACTATAAGACATAAATGTATTTTTACTTAAACACAAACTAATGCTGAGTTAATGCATGCACTAATCATAAACTAATGAAGAGTCATCATTACATTCAAAATGACTTTTAGTTTTAGTTATGTATTTATTAAGAATGAATTCATGTGTTGAGTCATGATGAGTCATGTTGTAGTAATGATGATGACTCTTTATTAGTTTATGTTCAGTATATGCCTTAGTTTATATGTAAGTAAGAATTAATTGAGGTATTAGTTCATCATGATTCATGGACCCTTATGTCCAAAATATGTAATAGCATTAGATGCATGTCTGTAAGCTTGTGTTGTTGGTTAATCGATCCTGTTATCTATTTGTATATTTAATCTGTAATGTATGAATTCTGCTCCACTAGCATCACCAAATTAAATGCAAGAATACCAACTAACCTAAATCAGTAGTGTTACAGTGTTAATTTTCAGGTTTCAAGTTTATTTGTCACGTGTACAGATGTCATTAGCTAGGTTTCCATCACATTGATTTCATGAACATTTTGAAGTATCACATAAGAAATGAGCGATGAAAACGCAACATTTTTTATTTAAATCCCTTAATTCGCAAAAAAGTAGGGCTGGCGTATTGGCAAGGGCCTCACGGTACGATGTGTGTCACGATACATGGGCCATGATGCGATGAATCACGATACGGTACAATGCGCTGCATGCTGCGATAAATTGCAATACTTTTAAAAACTAGAGCTGAAATAAAAAAAAACTTTTTTTAAAGCCAAAGTGCTTCCACGCTTCGGCTTTGAAAGCCGTAGGTGTTTTTAAATTTTATGCCATTTTCTCACTCCGGCTAACTTCTGAGACATTGGCCGAATGGGCGCATAGACAACTGGACAACAACAACAAGAGCAGTGACGGAGGACGTCGTGTTTGACGCACACAGAGGGATTTTTTTTTAAATATCAATAGTAGAGATTGAAATACCGATACACTATTGTGAAAAAAAATCATGATACTTAGCTGTATCAATATTTTTGCACAGCCCTAAAAAAAGGTTTTTATGATTGCTTGAGGTGGTTTTTGACTTATGTGATAAAGAGTAAATGCGAATAATTGGAGATGGAAACGCATTTGCCGAATTAATTCTGAAGTAGTAAACTCTGCATTTCTTCTTCTGTGCACAGCATTCAGTTTGGCAATGACAAGCTGCACTGCTAGTAAATGAATAACTTTCCCAATCGTATCTAAATGAAGTGTCCATTTTCTAAGCATGCATTGTACTGTTGGTTACCAATACCACGTCATTCACTCAAACAGCTTAATGGAAACGCACCTAATTTGCTTTTTTTGTGCAAATTCTGAAGAAACGTTCACTTCACATTTGAATGGAAACCCAGCTATTGTCGAAATGCTTTTTGTGACACTCAGGCAATAGAGTTGAGCTGAGTCAGTCCTCCAAACTTCATTATGCAATTAGTTCCAGTCCTCTAATTTGATTGGTCAAGTGGTGTTGCAAGCATGCTGATATGTAGATGAACAGCATTGTGATGCTTTACTGTTGTCACTATGCTCTCGGGTTTGCCTGAAGCGTGGAGCAGTATTTTTGAAGATTGAAATGTTGTTTTTTCTCACTTTGTGATTGCTCAGGGCTTGGTATCTTTAACCAGTGAGCATTCAAACTGTGGACAGGAACTTGAAATGGAAATTCCATAGTGATTATGCTTTGAGTAGAAAAGAGAAATCTATCCAATCTGTCTATTTTATTCACATAATTTGTTCCAGTGTGGCCACATAAAATCTTGATGCATTTGGGTTCTTTCATACTAAATTAAACAAAACTATGTCCTCATGCCTGTGGTTGAATCACAGCAATACTGATATGTGAGTTTTGATCGTGTGATATTGATGTATTATGTATGTATGCATCTTCAGACATAATATCAATCTGTTCTCAAATGAAAGGATTCAGTGTTGATAAGATGAATGACTCACAGATCAAATTATTTCCTAAAGTCAAGGATTTGAATGTTTTAGACACATAAGCTGCTTTGATGGTCTGTAGAGATAGCTTTCAGCTCGACATGCTCTAATTTGTTATATCTACAACTTTGCTCTGGGGTAAAATGAGTCAGTCTTGTCTGGTGTTTAAACAGCTGAATGATAAATAATTAATGACAGCTTAATGGGCAAACTGACCTACTGCACTGACAAACTTATGACACTGCGTCTGGAAATATTTTTCCAGCGTCACGTCTTTAGGAATAATGCGGCACATCTTTTTCCAGTGTTTGTCGTGTGAGTGATATGACATAATGAAGTAAACATATTTCCATTCTTGAGTATCAAAAAGGTTTAATGTACCTTGGACCAATTGCTTTCTTAAACTGAAACATTATGAATTGTAGTTTTAATTATTATTATTATCACAGTAACATGTGCATTGCATGCTTTTCCTCACATGAAAGGATTTGTGGGCTTGACTTTGAGCGAGACAGTGTTGTCTTTAGTTTGAGGGACGAAAAGATGATCTCACTATGGGACTTTTCCGTGACACTGACATGTTTTTCCGCCTTTTTACGTGAACGTATAACATATTTCTGTTAACGTGTCATTGTCACATATTTGTTACTCAACTATTTTGTACTATTTTCAAACCATTGTCGCTTCGGTTTAGGGTTAGATTTGGTGTTTGTGTTAGGATGTCACTTTAAGTATTGGTTTATACCTTTTTTTCATGATTTATTTTTATATTTTCTGATTTTAAACCATTGTCGCCTGGCATTAGGGTTAGAGTTGGGTTTGGGTAAGGATGTCATTTTATGTAAATTTAACCCTAAACCAAAGCGACAATGGTAAGAAAATAGAACAAACTAGTTGAGTAACAAATACCTGACAATGATATGTAAACAGAAATACGTTATGCGTTCATGTAAAAGGGCGGAAAAACGTGACTATAGGTATGCATAGGTTTCATTATACTGGGTTGAAATATGTAACTGGTTATTTAATTTCCTGTCAGGCTTCAAACGTTTCTGTGAAGCAGATCATAAACAGTATACCACTACCTACCGCACATCATGCTTCTAGATATCTGTTATTATTCTGTTTTTCATTTGTGAGTTCCTCTCATTTCATTACATTAATGTATTAGTTAATTACATTCTGGTGAAGTCGATGGGTATTCGATCAACATAATGGGCACATGGTTCCCTGATGGTTCAACATGCAGTTTCACAAATGAAAACAGTTATAAATGAAACTCATTAGACATCAGTTGTTTACCGTGTTTTATATTTTCCATAATTTGCAGCATATTACATATTTAGCTTAAAAGATTACTCCACTTTTATAAAAAAAAATCTAATTTACTCACCCCCATGTCATTCAATATTTTTATGGGTGATTCTCACAAAATCCAGACTTAGTAGGTATCCAGCATCAGTTTTTTTTTTTTTTTAAAGCCCTTGAAGCCAATTTTGTTTATTTTGCACATGAAAGATAAAGGTCTGAACTTACTATAACCATTATTTATAGAGGATTTATTTCCTATAGAATTATTTACATTTTTTAGATTATCATTATCAAAAATTATCATTACGCAACATGGTATTACATTTAATATATACATTTACAATGTCATGTTTCAGTAATGAGAACTAAAAAGTTGTCTAGGTACTATGACAAACAAAATTTCAACTTTTATCTGGAGAGAAAAAATAAGAACTGCTTACCTGGTAGCCATCTTGAGTGTCACAATCAATTATGTCGCTTAATTTTTTTTTTTAAATGTTAGTTCATTGAGGGCTTAAACAATGATTGAAAATTGTTGCGGAGGATGAAAAAAATTGGCCTTGAACACATTTATATTCCTTATTATTGTCTCTTACCAGTGATCCTCAAATACCACATATTTTTTTACTGTAAATGTTTATAGTATAAAATGCACTGAAGCTTTTTATTTTTTATATTTTTTAATTATAAATATTTCCATGTCAAAGAATCCAGTCATGGACACATTGCGTTAATGAAAAATTTCCCCTTAAAGGTATAGCGGAAGATTTTCGTTTTCCGGGTGGATCACCACTGTTATTGGTCATCCCAGATGTCAATTATTCTGATTATATGTTGACGTATAACCGTCGCACGTGCTCGCCTCTACGTTCGCTTTCTGCACATGCGCACTTTCACGTGTATGTGTGTTGTGCTACGGTTTCAACCATTCATTGAAGGTCGCGTTCTCACTGTGTTTTTTTCAAAATGTCTGAGGGTCGCAAGAGAAAAAGTGTCTACGAATTGTATGACAAGAAGAGAAAGGACTATAAATAAAGAAACAAGACCAGATGTTTATGGGAGACTATTTCACACGCTGGCGTGAGCTAAAAGGACAGGTTGGGCTTCCCACGCGAAGTTTCTATTGGAAAGGTACATTTTGTCATGCTATTTGGAGAAATCCATTTAAAATCACTGCTGGTAAAAGTTGATGTAAGCTATGATTAGTGATGCTAGCCCTGGCACAAGTCACGAACTGCACAGACACGGTAAACATGCCGACAGAAACTTGTAAACAGAGCGAAGAGAAGAACTGAGCTCCTGCACGCTCTCTCTCTGTCTCGTGTACGCGTTTAACAGGCGTTCCCTCTCGGGAGCATTTTTTAAAAAATATTGAGGGGCGGTTCTTTTAAATAATTCGGGAAAATCTTCCGCTATACCTTTAAATGTGGAAAAAAACAACAAAAATGGTTTGTATGATGTCATTTGAAATCATGTGCAAAATAGTACATGAAGATATGTTTGCAACTGTATGCTTCTTATTTTAATACTTTGCATTTACTTCTTTAATCAAAATGTTTCATGAAACCTTATAAGTCTAATTTTGCGAGAATCACCCTTATGTCTTTCTTTGTTCAATGGAAAATAAATGTTTTTTGAAGAAAACACTCCAGGATTTTTCTCCATGTCGTGGATTTTTGTGAACATCAACGGTTTGCAGTTTCAATGCAGTTTAAAATTGCAGTTTCGATGCAGCTTCAAATGGCTTTAAACAATCCTAACTGAGGCATAAAGGTCTTATCTAGCGAAACCATCGTCATTTTTGCAAAAAATTTAATAAAAATTGTACATTTAAACCACATGTCTTGCACTAGCCATGTCATGCGCCAGTGTGGCCTTACGTTTTACGGAATTACTTGGAAAGGTCACATGTTATATATGTGAAATGCACATTTGCCGACCATTTTAAACAATAAACTGACACAAAGACACTTATTGGCATCATTTCACATACAACAACGTAGAAACGCTCCTCTTTCTCCACACTTGTAAACACTTGAGTGGTAGTTTCGCATACGTCATGTGTGACCTTTCCATGTGATTGCGTAAAATATAAGATCACGCTGGCACGTCACACGAATAGTGCAAGACGGGAAGTTATTTATTTTTATGTTTTTGCTAAATAAGACCCTTATGCCTCGGTTCGAGGCCTTTGAAGCTGCATTGAAACTGTTGAGGTCCACTTAAGTCGACTATATAGTGAAAAATCTGAAAAAAATCAACTGAATTTCTTCTCAACTGAACAAAGAAAGACATAAACATCTAAGATGACGTGGGGGGAAGTAAACGATCAGGATTTTTTATGAAAATGTGTAATCCTTTAATATTTCTTTTAATGTCAAGCTATGTTAGGAAGGTCATTAAAGTAAGTTAGTGTTACACCAGAGAGCCATTGTGTATGTATGGAAATGAACTCAATGACCTTGTAGGTAATGTTCTGAACCCTTCCCGGCCTCACGTTTCTTATATATGAATCATAGTTATATGTTGATTTAAACTCTTAGCATCAAACATCATCCCTTGTACATACATGCACACAAACACATGCCTTCCTTTATGTCAGCCGTGCTGTACTTTACTGTTCTCCTGAACTTCCTCTGTTGCCATGGATACAGACACAGTGGGCTCAATATCTCCCGGCAATTTGCCTTTGTAAAGGGCAGCGTGCACTCAGGATATCAGTTGAGGCCGTGTGCCACCCCCATCACTTCCTCTGCTGCCCGTCTCTTCAGGCAAACCCACACGCATACAGATATAGTACATTTGGTACTTAAAGATACAAATTCCCACTCAGGTTGGAAGATTTGGTGTGGGAATGCGCATGGGTGCCTTGTAAAACTCCCTGATTTTTTCACTGATCCTATACCTAAGTGTTGGAGAAGTAGGGCAGAAAATGCAACAAAACACATCCAACACTTGAGAGGAAAAAACATTTTCAGCACATCAAGCTAAATATATTTTTTGGTTTGTTGTTGTTTTCGCCTCTCAAAAATGTGCTAGGACAAACTCCAGCTGTATCATTTTTTAGCAGTAGGGTATAAATAGAAAGATGTTCGTGTAGGTGTGACTAGAAATGTATGACATATCTGACCTTAGTGCATATTTAAAAAAATATTTGCGTATAAGTTTGTAACATTGATGTCAATTTATACTGCTAAAGTTTATACAGAGTACTTCTGATGTACTTTTGTAATAATAACATATCCTAAATATTTCATTCATTGTCCTTCATATTTGCTCGTACTACTCTGTATTTGCTGAAAAACTGGTATACTACAACACAGAATTGTGAAATGCAATATATAATTAAGTTTGTATTGAATAAACTTCAATAGAAGAGGAATCCATGTTATATGTAAAGGGGTGCAGGTATGTCACAGAAACACCCTGATACCAGAATGAAAGCGTTTAAAAAGTAACTAATTGTTGTTTAGGCTTCGTCATGTGATAAACAAGCAAAGGCAGTGACAGTGAAGTCCCCGAAAGGAGATGTTTTCAAAATGGGCCATAATGTCCTTGGAGTTTATAAAGTCAGGCTTTGGCTGACGACTGCAGAGGGGAACATTTGTCCTGATTTATGAAACCTGGAGAAAATTTGGCTAAGACAGTGAACTTGAAACTTAATCTACAGTAGGGCTGCACGATTCTTGCTAAAATATAAATCACGATTTTTCTCCATGGGAAATGAGATCACGATTCTCTCACACGAAACATTTATTGCACTCAATTAAAATGTGCTACGCAATACTTTCAGTTATAATAAAGTATTGGACTTAAAAGTAACAGTCTTAAAAGCCTCTTTTTCTTATATAAGACCCCTTAAGATGAGTAACTTAAAATCTGTAAGCTGTTAAACATAAACAATAGGATCTTAACATTAACTCATTCCCCGCCAAAAGTTGGCCACCAGCATTTTTTGTGATTTTCACAAAAGTTTCCCAAAATGCATTCCAGGATAATTTTCTTCTATAGATATATAAACATACAAATATATCAAATGAAACAACATACCTTCTGCTTTCAAACAAACAAACAAAGCAGATTCAAAAATACCACATTTTGAGCAAAAAGCTGAGATAATTGATTTTTTTTTTTTAATGACTTTTGTTAGAGATCAGATTCAATGCGATGATAAAACATACACTGAGTTTTCTCTGTTTTTGAATTAGTTAATACTTCCATGTTTTATAAGTTGGGTAAGAGCACCACCTAGTGGATTATAGTGAAATTATGGATTTCAGTAAAAACTCGTCAGGAAAGCGTCATTTGCAGGGAAGCGTTTTGTCTTAATTGATGAGATAACTCAGCAATGGCGTTAAAAGAGTTTATTAATAAACAAAAATAATAAAAATAAAAAGTGCCGGTGCTTTTTGTACACGTCATCTAACCAACCTAAACTTGAAAACACTAACACCTTTAAATCTCTAAGCAATCAACATTTTGAGGCTTTACGTAGGAAATAATGGGGAACTTGTGACAGTGATACAGAGATTTTCCTTGACTTTTTTTGGAACAAATATTGTTGCATTGTCACTTTCACAGTAGCCACCAGGATTTTCCACAGTGGCACTCATTTTTTCTCTCTTTTGTGTGAAAATTGCCGTTCCAAATCCACATAGTAAACCGACTACGTGTAGGTCTGCCACCTTGTTACATGTTACATGAGTGACAGCGGAACGCCGAAAATGATGAAGAGAGGAGAGAAATGATTATTGGTGAATGAAAAGGGATTGGTTTTACATTGTGAGTGTGACTGATATAGCATCTTGGATTGTTGTTAAGTAAATACGTGAACACGTGAATGCAGCAGCCAAATACAGGGAAATACTGTACATGCAAGTGAATCGCGATCATTTAGTAAGAAGATCGCATTTATGTATGAATTTAGATCGCATTTCTTTTTTCGATTAATCGTGCAGCCCCTAATCTCCAGGACGTTATGTCCATGGTAGATGGTTTACAGGGCAGCTTGAGGAAGCTCAGCAGCATCAGGTGGACCTCATCTCATACTGCCAGCAGAGATCCATTTTCACGCCATTCGTCTTGGCTGCACCAGGTGGGCTGGCAGCAGGTGGATGGGGGGGCTTCATTACGTTCCTTCCTGGCTCCAGCCACTGAACATCATGGCTTCATCACTGCCTTGGAATCAGAGCCCGTGTTCTCCCTGTAGATTTATTCTGTGGTGCAGACTCTCTGGACGGCGGGTGGATATTTCATCGAGCTCCAGTCCTGTTCTACCATGATATTACAACAACCTTGTTGGTCCTGGAGTCATGTCTAACATCACATTTTTGGGATTGGGTACATGCTGTTTCCATTCATTTTGACCACAGCTGTGGCAACAGACACCACAGACAATGATTTTATTCTACTGTATAATAAATATACATACTAGATATAACCAATATTAAAAACAAAACATTTTGCTGTTGCCTCATTAATATTTTTATTGAAATAGTGTGAAGTGCATATGTATGTATGACATTACCCATTATTTTGCAGTATGCTGCTGTTTCAGAGTGAAATGGATGCAGAGGAGGAGGGCCAAGTTAACTTAAAGAGCACAAACAGTATTATGCCCATTTTAACAAGATGTGATATAAGTCTCAGATGTGTCCAGAATGTGTCTGTGAAGTTTCAGCTCATAATACCCAACAAATTATTTATTATAGCATGTCCAAAATGACCCTATATGGATGGGAGGATAAAAGTGCTGTTTTTGTGTGTACCTTTAAATGCAAATGAGCTTCTGCTCCTCACTCTCTTAACAAGAGAGACAGTAAGCACTTCTAGTTAAAATAGATCTGATTTCTCTGAAAAGCGCAAAGAAAATACTGGTCAGTGTACAACTGTCTGAGGGCAGAGACTATGGTAATACAGGACTGTCAGTCAGCGGCCATGGGCGGGGCTTAATCAGTGTGACATCACATTGCTACGAGAAACAAAACACCATGTCATTTGGGGGTCTTGTGATTCCTTGCAATTGGTGACACAGTGTCGTGAGTGTCCAGGAACACATATGTTGTCATGTTTGTGAGATTTTTTGGATTTGGAAACAGAAGCGAGGGATGATGGTCTGTGTGGCAGACGAGTGATGGCTTGCATCTCTGAGGGGGATCCATTTTGTGTACCTCATTATCTTTTATAATCTGGTTCCACCTCCTCTCCGTTCACATTTCATCTGATTTTATAAGTGAATTTAAGAACATTTAATGCAATCCCTGGCCCAGCCAATGCTTTCAATGATATTCAATCCACCTTTCAGCCAGTCCAAAGACCTCCATTTAGTCTAATCCTTTTCACTCCTTTCAAGACCTTGACCTTAGTTTTATCTCTTCCTCTCTCTGTTAAATTGACAGGGCGTATGCACGATGACAACTGCATTTCTGCACTTCTTTTTCTTGGCGTCCTTCTGCTGGGTTTTGACGGAGGCTTGGCAGTCCTACATGGCAGTGACGGGAAAAGTTCGGACCAGGCTCATCCGGAAACGCTTCCTCTGCCTGGGATGGGGTGAGTGTCTTTATCTAAACATCTCTCTCTCTCTCCTCTTAAGCCAATTTCTGCTCCTCAATCAAGTTGCTATTTACTTCTTTAATATGGATGCTGTGAGTTAGCTTTTCTTATTTTTAAATAATATCTAGTATGTTCCATACCTCCCCGGGGCTGCTTATACAGGGCCACTTTACACACACATCAAATTGATTACAGAAGAGCTAACACTCATCCCTCCAGTTACCTAGCAACAAACAAGACTCTCTTTTTCCATCATTGCAGTGTTTTGCTGTGTGTTAGAGAAAAGACAAGACAGACGAAGATAGACAAATACAGATATGGAGTATTTGAATAAATATCCTTGGTACAATTATTGAAAATGATACGTAGCTGTGTGATGTTCAAAGTCTTATAGTATTTCTTTAATGTGGATGTCTTTATTAAACAAGATTTATAACGATGTGCACGTTATTTGATCGCAAGCTTGTACTGAGAATCTCGACGTTTGCTATCTAATGAACTTGTTGCTTCTGCTTTACTATCACTTCATGATTGGATTTCCATAACAACTGTTGCTAAGCAGTGAGAATGAGGAGACAAAAAGAATAAATTGCTGGACACCTTCTGGATCATTACACCTCATCTACGTCTAGCATATAATGGCAGAGCAATGTGGGACCATATCCATTATATAAAGTATATCTAAAAATACTGTTCTGAAATCAGCTGTTGATTTCTTAGATTATATATTGTCTCATGTTATCTGCCGCTCATATAAAGGAAAACAGGATGACACTTAAAAGGATGTTGTACATTTTTTTCTGGAAAGGTTGACACATTTGTGACCATGTCTGTGAAAAATCTCTGCACACAGTGTGGCTTCTTCTGTTGATTTGTCGTTGATTATTTGTTGCACAGCACCTGTACCCTAACATTTTATTTTTTTATTTTTTTGGATGTGCAGTGCTCCTCGCAAGCTTTTAAAACTCAGCTAAAGTCATAAAAATCATCTTACATAATGTAAAGATCATTTTGTGAAAATATGATCTTGATATCTGCAATATTGACTGAGATTTAAATTAAAAATCAAGCTTTGATGCTGTAAATGTCATTGTTTGATTATGAGACATCTGGATTTCACAGACACATAAGATCTAACCTCATGGTTGTCTTTATCTCGCATACTATAGTTTACCAAAGTGACACTGCTTGTGTTTGTTCAGCTGACTATACATCATAGTGTGCGTCTCTAAGGTTGTGTTCATATCATCATGAATAGTTTCCAGGTCAAATTCATTAATCCTGTTCACATCCATTTCAGGAACATTGGTGCTGCGTGCACTGCGGTGTGATTTCTGATTGGTAGAATATAAATGTGCTGGGTGGAGAAGGGGCGGAGCTTCGGTTAAACTCAGCAAGAGGAGGGGGGACCGCTGTCTAGCTGGTTGCTCAGACAAGCTGATTGCATCAATAAATTTAGCCACCAGCGTGAGAGGGATGGTGTTAATATTCACATCACGGGATAGTGGCAAGAACAGAAAGAGCCCTTTCATAACCACAGTCCTGCTGGACACCAGAAAATACCACTAAATTAGAAAGAGGATTAGAAAGACAATATACTTTAGATCGTAAATGTATTTTAAAACATGTTAGCCGCCTGGTTTATGGTTGTCTACCAGCTTGATAAAGTTATAAACCAGCTATCATGTTTCAAAGCACAGGTACTAGCTTGAAGTGGATTCTTCAGTGTATGCATTCATTACCTAAAACTTGATATCAGCCTTTCTATTTAAAGCAGTTGTGATAATTGCATATTTCACACAGTTGTTTTAGTGTAAAACACAAGGGATTCTTATTGGCTCCTTTAGAAGTTGAACAATTCTGACGTCTGATGTCTTAAAAATGTGCTGTTCGTTCCCATATTTCTTCTCTACACTGTCAGAAAAATGGTCCCTAGCTGTCCCTGGGGCGGTACCTTTTAAAAGTACATATTTGCATTTAAGAGTGCATATTGGCACCAAATGTTTACATATCTGTACCTGAATGGTACACATTAGGAGCTTTTTAAAGGGGGGGTTTAATGCTATTTCATTAAGTGTGTCACAATTTCAATTTTAAATCGAAATCGATCGAAATTAAGTCACAACCTCGAACTTCGAAATAAAAAAATTAAATCGTTGATGTTGCCATGCCCCCATGTCACGTCCGGTCAGCTTGCCAAGCGTTTGTAGTGTAAAGAGTGTTAATGCACACAATATTTTACGTCTTTTCTGACTTCTGGCGCGAGCACATGGTGTACATCGCTATTTTTAGCCTTTCAATGATAAAACTAAAGCGGCTGATCTCCGCAGTTTAAAAAAGGTAAAAACCGAGAACTGAATTGAATTGTGACCTAAGAAATGAAAATGTAATCGAATCGAGGATTTGGAGAATCCAACCACCCCTATATTATTTCATGCATTCTGACTTATTAACACAGTTAAAGAGTCGTAATCCTCATGCCAAACAAATGCAAAGTGTCAAAAAATCATTTGAGCGTGTGACAAAGTATTTCTGGGCCAAACTCATGCCTCCTCGTTCCTACAAGTTTTGGAAAGTTTTTTCAAACATGGGTACCCGTTACGTATCAGTGACCCCATATTCCTTTTATGGGCACTTCCCCTGGAAAAGCACGGCCATACATCAAGCGAATGAGGACGCTCATTAGCATTTTTCCTTCGAGTAGAAGTCACAGACATCACTGCACCTGACAGCTTTGTTTTATAGCAAGACCCAACAATGGAATGAAAGAAGAAGAAGTGGGGTTTGGGATGTAAGGAGAAGAAAGACTTGTTCAGCTTTCCAAGCCAGCCAGCATTATAGAAACAATGGATGTAGTTTGTTTATCAAAGGTTGCAGTGGAGTAACGCTGGAGTTTGTTGAAATGGGGCGGTCCCAACTAGGTCATGAGTCGCAGGCGGTACGTAAAACTGCATCAAATGTCTGTGCTTTGATGGCGAACATGTAGTGAATCATAAGTTATCCGGAAATAATGGGATACTGTTTTGTGTGTGTTTCTTGCTCGTAACTCACTCCTCCCGCTGGACACCTCTGGGATTTTGTGCTTTTCCGGAAACAGTTGGTAGAGCTGATCTGTCTATTATAAAATATGATAAAACTAAATACTTCTAACTAAAGTTACTCAAGATTAACATGAGATGAACAGAAACAGTGAATGTTATGGGAGCTTTAAAGGGTACTGACCCAGGGACAGCTTGAGACAATTTGTTTACCATTTTTTTCTGACTGTGTAATAAATGGTGCTTGCTGTTACTATTGCATTTTAAGTTGATATAAACAAATCAATAATTCAAATAATTAAACTAACTTTTTACTGACATGACATGATTCCCTCAAATCATGCATTGTATTGAGGAGATTGTGTTATTATTACTAAACAATAGGCTAAACCTAGGGCTGTGACGGTGGTTATAGATTGTGTGTGTGTGTGGGGGGGGTGCATGCCCGTATGTGCACGTGCACATTGATGGATATAGGTCTTATACATAATGCATACATATATTTTGAAATATAAAAATGTAAACAAGATATACAGTTTTTAACAAACCTGCGTGTTCATAGGCGCCAAATTCTTTCTCCGTCGGTGGGTGCTCGTCACAGCATCAAGCAATGCTTAGGTTACTTAACAACGAAGACGCTCTGAAGCACCTACGCACTTTGAAGAGGAGGAAAGTGGCGCGGTCATGTTTGCCGTGTGGTTTTAGACGCGACATGTGAAGTAAATGTGAAACAACTGTGCGTATGTGCTTTGCCATTTCGGTGGCTGCTCTAGCCGAGCCCCGGAGCACCCAAGGGATCTGCACCTATCTCCGTGTTTATTGTAGCACTTCAACAAATAAAACAACAAGTGAGAAGCCTTTTTGGGGTTATAATGTTTCAAGCCGCGCTGAAAACGCGTTCTGATGTGATGTAATGTAATGATAGCGCAGATTGATACTTTGAGGGACCAAGAGAGAACGGCCGTTTCTCAATGTGAAGGCTACAGCCTCCGGAGGACGCATATGCAGGCTGTATATGTCATCAAGACTGGTTTATTATTTTCAGACATTTGCAAGTCATAAGCATATTACAACAATGTGTGATTAACAAAGAATAATAGTCACTTTATAATTGTTAATGCTATAAGACAGTCTTGATGATGTGACGTATGCAGCTGATATCAGTTGACTTCCCTTGCAAATAGCGCATTAACTCAGAGTCTGCTGGCTGTTTGCGTTAACACAAACCTGAAGACATCTCACTGGGCGAGATTGTACTTTATATTTTTCATAGTTTGTGACGTGCACACAACCGCAGGGCGCACTTCCCGACCGCGGGTCGCAGTCCACCACCTCGGTGGTGCGGTGGTAATTACAACCGTCCCAGCCCTAGCAAAACCAATAAATATATTGTTTATGTTTTAATAGTTTTTAAATATATATTTTTTTTTAAATTATGCCAGAAGGAACACTTGATGTAAGATGCAATCAAGTTTTTAACATGTCCCATAAATATCTCCAGCCCTGAAAAATTACCCAGTATTTGACTTTTAGTCATTCTTGTGTTTTTGAAGGATTGCCTGCCCTGGTAGTCGCCATCTCAATGGGATTCACAAAAGCGAAAGGATATGGGACGCCCCAATAGTAAGTAATTATTTTATTCATGTTCTTAAAATCAGGAATGAGAAACTTTCCACCACAGCACATTACAACCCTCCCAATTAAACCGCTAGCAAGAAGCACAGTGAAACCGTAAGACCCAGGAGACTTGCAGTCCACCCAAATTTACTCTTGAGAATACCTGGATATAAACATTACTTTAAGATCTCTTCAGAGTTGTTGTTTCACACTGAAAGTCTCTCATGTAGAACCGTGGCATATGGCCCCAAATCCCTAGGCGTTCAAGGACGATATGACGATGTACCACCATGCTCCATTAAATTGATGCCGGATGTTAAATTTTTATGCAAGATTTGCTGATATTTGTGTGTTTGCAGCTGTTGGCTATCTTTGGAAGGCGGTCTTCTCTATGCATTCGTGGGACCTGCTGCCGCAGTGGTGCTGGTAATTGTACACTTTCTTCATTTACAATGGTTTTGCTTTGTGTTTAGTCATAACTACTTGCTGGACTAGTCTGGCATGACAGAATTGTATCAGCCTCTTTCTTTTGTAGAAAGCATGATCCCATCTTTAATATTTTAAAATAATTATTTTAGCAGAAAATCCTCCCATTACAGTAAATCATGCAAGAAAATGTAATTAAATTTACTTCCCCTAGTTAAATTATTTGGTTACAATTTATAATAATAATACATGAATCATAATGAACTAAGAGTTAAATTTATGTGTTAAGGCATGTATTAATCACAAACTAGTCATCATTACGTGCAATAACAGATTTGATTGTTGTTAGTCATGGTATTAATTAAAGGTAGAAAACTAAGATGGTCGTTATTCATGTATGAAGTCACGTACCTGATGATGACTCTTCATTAATTTCTGATTAGTAAATGACTTAACTTATATAGGGGCGGTTTCCCGGACAGGGATTAGACTAGTCCTAGACTTAAACACTTTTAAGAGCTCTCCAAACTGAAAACAACTTGCACTTACATATCTTAAAATACATCAGTGCCCTTTGTTTTACCTCAAAATGCACACAGGCAATGTTTTTAGCAAGGCATGTTTGTTAAAACTAGTTATATTTCCTAATTAAACTAAGGCCTAGTCCTGGATTATGCTAATCCTGGTCCGGGGAACCGCCCCATAGAGTTTATATTTAAGTAAGAATTAATTTAGGTCTTAAGTGCCGTTCACACTTTAACAACAGCAATAAAGTAAACCATAATGATAACTATACCTGTTCAATACCATTTTCTGTAAAGCATTAAGGCCTTAACCTTTTGTCTTATTATTATTTTATTATAAGAAAAATATAACAAGGCAGATTTTTTTTCACTTCACATTTTTAACATCATTGCAGATTCATTCTCCTCAGTTTCTGTCTGATGTTATAGCAAAAAAGCCTATCATACGTTAGGAACTTTAATAATAATCTTAATAATCTAACTCATTTACTATCTAGTTTATGGTAATGGTCCATTTATGTATTATTATTAACAATGAAATATACTCTAAAGAATGTATTATGTAATGTTCATTTTAACATACTAATACTACATTTACTAATTAAAATCAAAAGTTGTATCTTAACATTATTTAACATAAACAGTTGTATGACAGTACAAAAGATAAACAAGTACTTGTCTTTTTTCAGCTATTTGGGGTTAGGAAGAACCAGTAAATAACTTACAGTTACGCAGAATCAAGTATTACTGTGCAACAAAAAATCTGATGTCCACATGTGGACACACCAAGTCTTAGGAGGTTAATTTGCTTTTGACCACATTCAAAGTATTTCTTGTCGTGTATGTGTCAATATTTTGCATTTTGATAAGACTTAACCCTGACAGTCTTTCTGTATCTGTATACAGGTTAACATGGTCATTGGTATTCTAGTGTTTAACAAATTGGTTTCGAGAGACGGCATCCTGGACAAGAAGCTTAAACACAGAGCAGGGTAAGTGCCAACTAGCTACGTCACACAAGCACACAATACATGCATGAAAAACCCATAAACTCAAAAACACAAACCTAGTGAACCGCCAACTGTGTGTTCACAGCATTTTAGCCAACGGTTTAAACACTGCTTAAAAAACATGCTGCTTTCTAGATACCTTGTTCTGGCATAATTCATCTTTGGTATAATCAGGCGTACACAGGATTTATCCACTATCTGCTAATAAACCTAATCCGATTAGAGGACAGTAACTAACATTCCCTTTGTGTTGTGTGGTTTTGGGCTGTTCTGCAGGCAGATGAGCGAGCCCCATACTGGATTAACTTTAAAATGTGCCAAATGTGGTGTGGTCTCAACCACGGCTTTATCAGCGACAACGGCCAGCAATGCCATGTAAGTGTCCAGCGATGCCCCTGAAAGTTGATACGATTGTTCTGTCTATGAGATGGTGAGATAGTATGTATGAAATAGTGATATAGAGTGTAGGAGATAGTGTGTATGAGATAGTGAGAGAGTGTGTATGAGATAGTGAGATAGTGTGTATGAGATAGTGAGATAGTGGGTATGAAATAGTGAGATAGTGTGTATGACATAGTGTGTATGGGATAGTGAGATAGTGTGTATGAGATAGTGAGATAGTGGGTATGAGATAGTGTGATATGAGATGGTTTGTGTGAGATTGTGTGTATGAAATAGTGTGTGTGAGATAGTGAGAGAGTGTGTATGAAATAGTGAGATAGTGTGTATGAAATAGTGAGATAGTGTGTATGAGATAGTGAGATGGTGTGTAAGAGATAGTGAGATAGTGTGTATGAAATAGTGAGTATAACATAGTGTGTATGGGATAGTGAGATAGTGTGTATGAGATAGTGAGATAGTAGGGTTTGAGATAGTGTGATATTAGATTGTTTGTGTGAGATTGTGTGTATGAAATAGTGCGTATGAGATAGTGAGATAGTGTGTGTGAAATAGTTTGTGTGAGATAGTGGGTATGAGATATAAATAGTGTGTGTGTGAGAGTGTGTGTGTGTGTGTGTGAGAGAGATAGTGTGTATGAGATAGTTTGTGTGAGATAGTGGGTATGAGCTAGAAATAGTGTGTATGAGATAGTGTGTATGAGATAGTGATATAGTGGGTATGAGATAGTGGGTAGGAGATAGTGAGATAGTGGGTATGAGATAGTGTGTTTGAGAGAGTGTGTGAGAGATAGTGTGTATGAGATAGTATGTGTGAGATAAAGTGTGTGAGAGTATGTGTGTGAGAGATAGTGTGTATGAGATAGTATGTGTGACATAGTGTGTATGAGATAGAGTGTGAGTTTATGCAGGGGGGAAGGACATTTGTGGTGGTGTTAAATGAACAACTGGTTCTTGTTCTTTGTTTCTAATATGTTCACATACTCCATTTGAGCTGAGATCTCTATTGGGTCTTGTGTGACCTAAATTCATTTATGTATTGATGATGACTGATAAACCAAGATTTTTTCCTCCCCCGTCTCTCTCTTTCTTTTTGTCTCTTGCTCTTTCTCTACCTGTCTCTTGATCTCTCTGTCCTCTGTCTTTCACTCTTGCTCTCTCTCTCTCTCTCTCTCTCTCTCTCTCTCTCAGGGCCTCTTTGTGGAGTTCGTGTGTTGTTCTCCCTCTCTTAGCTCTCACCTGGATGTCTGCAGTGTTGGCCATGACGGACAAACGTTCCATATTATTCCAGATCCTCTTTGCCGTCTTTGACTCCCTGCAGGGCTTTGTAATAGTCATGGTTCACTGTATCCTCAGAAGAGAGGTAGGCTGGAACTGTTATCTCTCATGTTTTTGTAGCATTAAGGGGTGTTCACATTATAACCAGGACTTTTAAATAATTTTATATTAAAGTGGCCATTTCACAATTTTTTTTAAAATGTTAAATAAATCTTTGGTTTCCCCAGAGTACATATGTGAAGTTTTAGCTCAAAATGTCATATAGTTAATTTATTATAACATGTTAAAATGGCAACTTTGTAGGTGTGAGCAAAAATGTGCCGTTTTTGTGTGTGTCCTTTTTACATGCAAATGGCAGTGCTGTGGTTGGATAGTGCAGATTAAGGGGCGGTGTTATCCCCTTCTGACATCACAAAGGGAGCCACATTTCAATTTACACATTTAGTGACATGGAAACAATTGCAAAAGTTTTTATTGCGAGAAATATGCAATATTAATTAATAGCAGTGAAGGTAAATGATTTGTGCATGTCATGTGCTTGAACAAATTAACATAACGTTATCGTCCGGTGATGTGGAAGCTAATATAGTAATCGTTATAGTTAACACAGTTCAAGTGTGAATGGCCCTTTACTCTTTTATTTCCTATCTGACAAAGTTTGTTTTCACTCTGTGCCCAGTTTTACTTGTAAATTTTACTTGTTACTTGTATGATGGTGATGATTTACACACCATCATATCTCTCCAAACCCATGTGCCAATATTTTTAAAGTCTTGATTTAAGTTTTTTCCAGAAAAGAACTGGATGTAGTGATCACAGCAAAAAAACATATCTATTAATGTATCTTGCAATTGTTTATCAGGGTCCTTTTATAAAAAATAACAGCATGGGTATCCTGGTGAGATATCATTTTACCCAAAGATTCCTAAGAGTTGTGCAGAAAGGTTGTATCACCTAAAGCTTGACATCAGATGTAAATGATTGTTCATAGGTTCAAGATGCCTTCAGATGTCGCCTAAGAAACTGTCAAGACCCCATGAGTTCGGATGCGACCGGCACGTTCCCCAACGGACACGCACAGATCATGGTACGAAACCATATTCAACTGGAATATTCTTACATCAGCTGTGACAACATTTTAAATGGTGATAGTTTTAATGAACTGCGGTTTTTTTTATGTCCTTTGGTGTTTCATTGGTCTCTTTATTTCTTAGATTGAATCCCCCGAGTTTGTCATATTTTATACTTCCATCGTTTTCATTCTTATTTGCTAGGGGGAGTAACTGCTTTTAAAATTGTTCCAGAGATATTTGGTTCGTCTCTAGACTTGCACAGGCCCATTGGCACATAACAATCATAGTCCTCAATTATATTGTAATATAAAGTTTCTTAGCTAGAAACATTTCACTATAATGTTTTGGTTTTGGTTTTGGTTAATCTTTGATTTGGTGCTGTTGATAGCTCCTCTATCACCTCTCCTATTGTGAAAACTAAATAATCAGATTCTATTTATAAGTTACAAAAGAGGTTTTGCTTTTAGGCGATATGGAGACGTGGTTAGACTGTAGTTACCAAAATCTTACAGTGTGATTATGTAGATATGTTTTTTTTTTATTAATCAGCATTCGTTTGTGCTTTTTCTTTTGTCATTGTCCTGTCAGGGTTGCCAGATCCGCATAATAAAACCAGTTTTAGGACCACTATTTGTAATCAAGAATTTTCACGGACCACCTCATAATACTCATAATAAAATATGTCTACACAAAGTCCTGAATTTATCTGCACTTCTAAAAAGGCTTACTAGCACTAAAACTATAACTGGTCATCACATCAGTACATCAGATTCTTAAAACATATTCTTAAAAAATATATTTTTCTTAATAAAATACATTCTTTTATATTTTATTTTGCCTTTACACGGACCACCTGCAGTACCATCACGGACCACTAGTGGTCCCCGGACCACAGTTTGGGAATGGCCATTATAGCATACTTTTATTGCATACATTTTTAATAATCTACACAATTGTATGTAACTTTAATAGATTCTAACTACATGGAAGTTTTATTACTACAATTTACTAAGTGCTCTGTTTATTTTAATCAGTAAAACAATTTTTTTCTAATTTAATTGTAAATGTCTTAATAAGAAAAGTTTTGCATATACATAGGGCCGCAACAACTAATTGATAAAATCAATAAAAATTGATAATAAAAATTGTTGTCCGCTTCATACAGCTTGAGCTGTGCGCTTACATTTAAAGTCAGGTGCTGTTTCTTCGCGACACATTTTCTTCATCGTTTTTTAGGTGGTTCTTTTTTTACTGCATGACCAGCTTGTTTAAAAGCAAGGCAGTGTTGCCATGTCCTCGACCTTTTGGTGGTTTCTGCAGGTTAGGGATTGAAGGATTTGATTTCATTAGTTGTTGGTATTTTGACTGTGAATGGGCATTAGGACTGGTTTTGGACTCATTTCGAATGCCATTGGTTTTGTTAAGTGGATCTGGCAACCCTGAAAGGACAATGGTGGAAACAAAAGAGCAAATGAATTCTGGTTACTAAAGGTTTAATTTCATTCTTTAATATAAGTGAGTTTGTATTTGTTTAATTGCTGTTGGGTTTTCATAACAATAGTATGAAATACAAACTAAGCATCTGTTTCTAAGCTACTGTACAACGCATGCATATCACTTTTATATCATTATGGTTTATTTATTTAGTAAATAATGAATAATGTTCATCAAGGTCTAAAGTTAAAGATTACAATGAGTTTACTAATCTGTAGGAAAATTACCTCACCAGAAAAAACACTGAAGTTTTGTTTGACATTTAAAGATGTTTTATATGTAAAAACTGCACAAACTTTTTTCATTAAAGACTTAAAATATCAAAATCAAAAAAAGATTATATTAGTAAAACTCTGTTTTGTGTGGCTTTTTCACTTTTAAAATTACACTTCTACATGTGAATACAATAATGTAGTGCTTTATTTAGATAATAAGTGAAAAAAAAATATTGAGTACAAATATAAGGTTTTATCTGATTAATCTTAAAATAATCGCCTGATTAATTGATTATGAAAATAATTGTTAGTTACAGCCCTATATATACATATTCAATAGGTAATAACTGCATGTAAATCATTTCTATAGCTTGTTCTAGGGTATGGATTAATAGGTTAAGGAGTGTCTAATATTTACCTTCCCTTTCTTGTGTCTGTTCTTCCACAGACGGATTTTGAGAAAGATGTGGACATTGCCTGTCGATCAGGTAGGAAACAGATGGTGCACTTTTAACCTCTTCAGACTTTGTTGAATTACTCATAATAATTTGATTTGCACATATAATATTCTCTTTTATCTTTAGTACAATTCTCTGTGATTTCTTAGATGTGTTGCTTAATTGTCTCCCCAAAGTAAACGGATTATGAAGCTTTTGACTCCCTTGAAATTGGTTCAAAACAAGATTTTTGTTTCAAGGTCTAAGCTGAATTGTTGTGTTGGTTTATCACATTCAGCCAACAAAAATCAAACCATGATATTGTCTTTAAAGCTGTATACCTCTGTGAAGCCGTTGTTGGGTTTGCTTGTGACTTTGTGAAAAATTCAGAGAAATGAAAGGACATGCTATTTTTACAAACCATTTAATGCTAGTTGTTAATTTGCACATTACAGTAAATCTGTGCTAACTAGCCTTATTTACTATCACCATGTCGAAATCCTGTGCAACACATTTATTTTGAATGATAGGAAGCAATCGTTACCCACTAGAGTTTATAAATATTATATTATATAGACAATAAATGATCCTTTGAGATGAAGTCCTTCCCAGACACTTATGGACAGTGTTATAAGATTTAATCTATTAAAATCTGAAAATAGTGTTAGAAGCGTAATCTCACAAAACGTATTAACCTGTATGCATGAGGCATTCACTTTTATTGACCCAATAAAATGACCCAAATAGATTCCTGACAGGTATTGGAAGATTTACCCCTCGTTCTGAGCCTGAAGCCATCGCCGTGTCCTCCTGTCAGCACGCCGCTTGTCTGTTTACATGTCATGTCGTGTGATACATTAATATGGGCTGGTGGATTTTTACCATGCGTGCATTGTTGTCCTCCGGTCTCCTTTGGCTCATGAACAGCAGCAGTAATTCCCTTATGGATTTGTGGAGACTGCAGAGGACAGGTCGTTCTTGTCATGCTGAGGATTTTGTCATTGTTATGTGTGCGACACAAACAATCAAGCCAAAATATGGAAATCTTTATTAACCTTAACAGGTTTTATTAGTGAGGATATATGCCATATTAAATGTAAACAGGTTTTACTAAAAAGCAGCATATTGGTGAAACAACCCAATCTCAAGGCGTGATATAGTCACAACATATTTGATTGATTTATTTGCGTTCATGGACACAATCTTGTGATTTTTTATTTATAGATTTTCATGTCCATGGCACATCTTTCTTTTTTGTGTCATTTTATGTATTGTTTTATCTTATCTTTTTTTTACCATTGTAAAATAGGGGTGGGCCGATAGCACTTTTTCGATTTCCAATCCAATACCTGAATTCTAAGTATCAGCAGATGCCGATCTGGGGTGCGTTTCCCAAAAGCATCATAAGCCAACTACTGTCAGAAGTTTCATCATTACTGACGAAGTTCAAAGATTTGGTGTTTCCCGAAAACAGTTCAAACAAACATTCGCAGGCTGCATAGCAAACTTGTCTGGTTTGAACAACAGCTCTTCACCTGTCGTTAGAAGCATCGTTCCTTGTTATTATAATATGTAGACTTACGTTGATCATGCTTTTGAACAAAATAAGCAAAAAACATGTAGTGAATTTTATATCCATCATTCTAAATATATAAAAATATTATTTTACGTCTTTAAGTTTGTAAACAGAATTAAAGCGCTGCATTTGAAAACTGCGCGTGTGACTTCCGATGCAATATATGTTATTTACAGCAATAATCTGACATTAACACTCTGGGGTCGACGGTGGCGCGGGCGCCGCAAACTCTTTATTTTTCAATCACTCCGCAAAGAGACTTAAATTACTCTGCTGATTTTTGACATACAGATATGATTTATACATCATTTCAAACGTTAAAGTGTCTAGTTTTTTTCTGTCCACTCCCAATAAAAACAGAATGTTGTGCTTTTCGCAAAATTAAGAAAATAAACATGATGCACGTTCTGTTCTCTCTCCCTCAGTGAAGTCCTTTCAGAAACGCGTCAGAAAAATAAACTGTAACTTAACGAATACTTGGTGTAGAAACAAAAGATAAATGTCTACATAATGCTTGGAATGTCTCCTTTTAAATGATATAAGTGAAATTGAAAACAGATATTGTCATTCGGTGTAAACTGTATGAGAAGGAGGAGAAGTACCGTATTTCGCCAGTTACCTCATTATCTGTAATGAGATCGGATCGCCACACCCCCGCGCCATTGAAGTGAATGAGCAGAAACATCCATATGCATGACTCGTCCCTCCTGCAGTCAATGGATATGCAATCCACAATCCAGTCTCTCCATTCCTTGTTGTTCCATCCGATTGCACCAAACATGACATAAATCCTTATTTCCTTGCGTATGTGTGTCAGTATCTCCAGACGCGAGTGTTTTCTTTGTTCTTCCGTCAAACAGTTCACGCGATTGGAACACACATACACAAACACGCGAGTCAGGAAACTCGACGCGCTTTTTGGTATTCTTATATAATGCGCGATTCCAAACAGTACAATCCTTATTTAGTTGCGTCTAAGCGCATATCTTCGCACAGCAAGTTTATTAAACACAGGATCACTCGCGTGTGCACACATTCACTGCTTTCATGATCAACACGTGAGGTAATGGCGGCGGTTGTAAACAAACATTGATACATTTACCACGCGTGTCCCTTGTTGTGTTTCTACTATAATGATTACAAATACACAAATAAGAGTCCAGACAACGATAGGCAGTTGTTCTTTTGAGCTTTTTACTGCACAAAAGTAAACCTCTCGCTGGCCAACCAAACACTAACCCTGGGTTGAAGTGTGTTCATGTTAAGATGGCCAAACAGTATCTTTACCATGATTAAGCTACTATGGTTTTTAAAAGGTAACTTATACTTGTGAAATTAATAGAAAATATTTCAATAGAAATATATATAAATATATATAATGTGTGTGTGTGTGTGTGTGTGTGTATTTACATTATATTGAAAAGTAAACCTTATCATGGTTTTACTACAGAGAAAGTTATTCCTGTTGAACATCCACACAAGGCTCATTAGTGGCTCATTATTCAACTCTTTTGTCTCTCAGCTGTCAATCACTGATTATTCAGGAGCTTTCCCGCCTCCATGCATACAGCCTTTCCCAAGCAAAAGTGTCTTAGAAATTGTAAATCAATATCTTGCTTTATGTGATTGAGTAGGCCATATGATTTTCACATCATTTTGAAGAAAAAACTCTAGACTACTAGATCCAGTTTGGAAAGTCTTGGGAAAACATGTTTAGAATGAGTTTTGTGGAGTTATATCAGTGACTTAAAAATTTTGCTTTTTCAAAAACCGCGCATAAACATTTTTCTCTCAAAAATACAAACATGTACATACATGTTGATTATATGATATTGTAGCCCAGTTTGTGATGAACACAGTGTTATGAGACTTTTGCCATTAATATGTTTTTAAGCAACTGAAAAAAGCACAAATGTCAGTGCATGTCAAAACTTCCCAAGGGCCCTAAAAACCCCTTAGACCCCAGAGGGTTAAATAGATTTGCACAGATTAATTAGTACTTCACGTCCCACGTGACATCATCAACTATGTTGTTAAACCAACATGGTTCAAATGATGAATGTGCGACAAAGTTACTATGCTTTTGGGAAACAGACGTGACAAGGAAGTTCATTTCTCCAACTATGCATCGTACTATGTTGGTTCAGCAGCGAGTTACATCATTGCTTAAAGCATCTTCTCACAGATCTTGTATATGCGAGGCTCATAGTGTTTTGCATTTATCCAGAGGTTTACAGAGACTTTTAATTAGATGTTTTAAAATACGGTTATTGTGTGTGTGTGTGTGTGTGTGTGTGTGTGTGTGTGTGTGTGTGTGTGTGTGTGTGTGTGTGTGTGTGTGTGTGTGTTGTGTGTCTTGTGTGTGTATGACGCGTTTATGACGTGTGTATGAATGCTATTCCAGTGCATTAACTTCCGCAAGCACCACACTATTCAGTTGTTGTGACCTTAAATATCTTCATATGCATTTGTTTTTCACATAAAGCTGTCGGATATATTAGGAAGACCTGTGTATAAAAAACGTTTATGGTGCTTTTATAATAGTCTGAGTTTATTATAGCATGACAGTAACAACCACGAGTAACGCACAGTATCGGATTGGATCAACCCACCCCAAGTAGAAACCAATACATAAAATTACATCCTAACCCGAACCCCAAATCTATAACCCAAATCCCAAGTGACAATGATTTAAAACTAGAAAAAAAGGAAAAAACAATTAGTACCTGTAAAATGACACGAATAAGAAAGTCGTCCCAGGGACACAAAAAACTTTATAGAAATTTGTGCTGAGTGACATGAAAAAAGACATTTGTGCTTAATCACAGGGATAAATCCATCAAATATTTTTTGACTATATCACGATACGATCTAAGGTAGGGTTGGGAGAAACTAGTTGACTATTGGTGTTTTAATAAGCATATCATTTATAATAAAGTTGCTTGATTTTGAGGCATGAGGTCGACAAACTCTCACCATTACATCATTACATGGCCATTACATCATAGTTACTGAATTTAGTTAGCTGACAATAGCTGTTGCTGGTGATGTTAGTATTAACACTAAAGATACAGAGCGAATCATATGTGTTATAAAATGTTTACCCTTATTTTGTTACTCTGATATTGGGGTGTGCATGACTCAGAAACAGTCAACTCAACAACTTACTCTGTCACACACACACACACACACACACACACACACACACACACACACACACACACACATACACACTAATGATGTTCCTTCCTACCTGCAGCCCTTCACAAAGACATGGGCTCTTGCCGGGCAGCCACCATCACCGGTACCCTTTCCCGCATTTCTCTCAATGATGAGGAGGAAGAGAAAGGTCCCGAGGGACTCAATTACTCTACGTTGCCTGGCAACATCATGTCTAAAGTGATCATCCAGCAGCCCTCCGGACTTCACATGCCCATGGGCGTGGGCGATCTGGGGGAACAGTGTTTGGACAGCGCGGCGGAAATGCGGAGGGCCATGTACCTGTGCACGGACGACGCCACCAGGCAGAACGATCAGGAGATGAGCGCCCACGACCTGAGCGGCCACCCCCAGTCGGGGCAGATGGAGACGGACTACATAGTCATGCCCCGCAGCTCTGCGGCGGTGGCGTCCGGGGCCGGATCCAGCAGCGTACCGACCCTGCTAAAGGAGGACAGCAAGATGAACATCACCATGGACTCTCTGTCGCACGAGAGGCTGATGCATTACAAGATGGCCCCCGAGTTTAACCTCGGCCATCATTCGGGGATGGAGCACATGGGCATGGGGATGGAGCAGCAGTATCCGGGCCAGGCCGAACACATGCAGAACCTGCCGTTCGAACCACGCACGGCCGTGAAGAACTTTCTGGCGGAGATGGAGGAGAGCGGAGGGCTGTCTCGAAGCGAAACCGGCTCAACTATATCCATGAGCTCTTTGGAGGTGTGCTTTTAGGGTTTAAAATGAGATAAAATGATATTGTTCTGGTTGGTATCGATGTACATCATTTTTTGTCCTTCTGTCTTGATTCTACAGAGAAGAAAGTCAAGGTACCAGGATTTAGACTTCGAGGTAAGTGAAAGCTCTGCTTGGTGAAGTGCATGCGTCAGGCCTTTGTTGCACCGACCGAAGGGCCATTTGTTGCGTTTGCATTTCGCCCTTTAATTTACAACTACTTTGTGTAGCACTTAAGCATATTGGAGTAGCATGTCTTGACACAACTGCGATTTATTGAGCGTTGTGTGGTTTAGCGTAAAAGCAATGCCGTCAGCTGCCACACATTCCCATTCGATCCTCTTACATCTCCTGACTTCAAGCTGAAAATCAAAAAAGCCTGAACATTTTCACAGTTTTAGGGGTCAATCACAATATCTCCTGGAGCGCTTTAGCCAAAAACGAAATTGAATGTCAAGTGCTATCGCTGACCCTTCATGCGCCGGTGCCATTTGCCTTAACCTCGTCAGAGCATCCGGCCAAATTTGTAGGGTGAGCAAAGCTTTTCTTCGTAGGTCGATACGTTTTTTATGAAAGGAGAAAAGTAGGCAGGTTTTTTCCTGATGCAAAGTTCTGGTTCTCAGCTTGACTGAACACCGAATCCCATCCCTTACCCTTCACCTTTACCATTGCAGAAAGTCATGCACACCAGAAAAAGGCATATGGAGCTGTTCCAGGAACTCAATCAGAAATTTCAAACCCTGGACCGATTTCGAGACATACCAAATATGAGCGGCATGGTGAGTAACAGGAATCGGCGACTGCAGGGCTGGTGGGTTCAGCGTGTCTCATTACCGAGTCCTGGGGTGCCACATTGTCTATGTTCAATGAATAGTCATCCACGCAGTGTATTCATGTTGCACCATGCATGACGGCCCCACCCAAAGATGGTGGCGGTGGTACTGAGCAAAAAAAAGAGAAACAGTCATCCTTTTGTGATCACCATCATCTCATGCACTCATTTGAGGCCACAAGCCGCTAACATGCTTATTATTTTCTTTCCCATTGGCTAATAACCGCTTGGTGAATGCACGAAAATAACATCACTTGATTCGCTTTAAAATTTGGAGAGGCTCTCAGTGGTTTCCGCAATTATCTGTAATTGTACGGCCGGTGGGATTGTTTGATTCGAGCGGCCCATCAGACCAATTCCATCGCACCGAGCAGCCTCATGTATGTGAGCAGCGATCGCTGAAACATTTCCAGCTGACTGGCACTGCAGTGTTCCCACCCTAATCAATCGAGGGATTTTTTTAGTCGTTTTTCTTTTAAATTAGCTCAGTATTGTTGTAGAATTCATTTGAGTAGATGAAAAGCACACATACGCTATTACATCCGTGTAGTCCCAGCTCCTGTCAGCATGTCCCTTTTGCCACGCTATTCCCTTGTACCCATGTTCAAACAGCTCTGCAGAACTTTGCTTTTCACTGCCTGTTGCTTAGTAACCGGCAGAAGCAGTGAACCTTCGCTTTTATTCACTCAGAAAAGCTCCTTACGTTTCTCTTGAACATACAAATACTTTAAAAATGATGGTAGGTCAAATGCTACTGAAATCTTGATGCATATGTCTTGAACAGTGCAGACAAAAATTATTGCAACACAATGCACATAATGAATAAATGTCTGAATGTCGTAAATTACTAAAAAGTTGAAAACATGATGTAATAATACATATGTGACCAGTCACGGAAAGTAGGGACACAAGTCGGATCTGGGCATTTTGAGTTATTCACGGATTCTGAAAGTGCAGTTTCTAAGCTTTCCAACGATGTGTAACACATGGAAATCTGATAAGATTTGGAGAAGTTGTGGCCATTTGAATATAGGAACTCAGAAATACTCAAACAGAGAAAATCGAGACGAAAGGGACTCTTCTTTTCAGCTGGGGGAGACAATAGGGCTCATTTACATCTCATTTAGCTAAGCCATGCCCCCTGTAAAACCCTTTTTGAGATGTTCTAGCATCATTTGTAGTATTTTATGACCAAATGACAACCCGCAAAAATAAACATGACTCTTTTTACCTTTGTGGGGATCACAAGTCGAATCCAGTCTGTTTCAGATTATCCAATGACCATATTTGTCCACAAATGCGTATAATCCGTGAAATATAGATTGTTTACATCAGATTTCGCATGAATGTCTGGTAATACAATATAATATATAATCTGAAGACTATTTAAATCGTAACATGTAAGGGTATATGAGCTTACACTCCGTTAAACACATGAACCCGCCTTCAAAGTTTGTATTTAAAAAAGGGAAGTAGTATAATAGATCATCCAAACAGCGCCGTCGAAAACGTGACATCCTTTAGAGATGTTACCAATGGCTCGCTCGTTCCTCCATCAGCCAATGACTTCATGGAAAATATTGATAGACAAAACATGTAGCCAATTATATGAAGAATACAACGATATCTGTGTAACGTCTGTGTGTCTGGACTCATGCTGCGCTGCAAGAACTGACATACAGATGACGTCAAAGTACCGCGAGAGCGAGTCGAAATTAAACTACTGCGTAAGATTTCTTGAAGAGCTCTCGCGGTACTTTGACGTCATCCCACTGCGGCGCCGCATAAAGTCAGTGACGCGGCTGACATACGATGCGGCTGACTGTTATTTGTTCCGCACCAGCTTCTTGTATATTTCTTTCGTTTTGTGCGCCCGAGCTTTGCAGTCTGGGGAGACGCACGCTATAAGTAAAAAAAAAAAAAAAAAAACTTAGCAAACATGTCTGAGGAACAGGGCAGTCACGTGACTTCACGCTCGAGCCGGAAGAGAAGACAATGCTGAATAAAGTCGTAATTCTGCTATTTTTGGACCAAACTGTATTTTCGATGCATCAACACAATCTTACTGACCCACTGATGTCACATGGACTACTTTGATGATGTTTTTATTAACTTTCTGTACATGGAAACCATACATAGATTTTCAATGAAGGGGAAAGCTCTCGGACTAAATCTAACGATAAAACATCTTAAACTGTGTTCCGAAGATGAACGGAGGTCTTCCGAGTTTAGAACGACATAAGGGTGAGTTATTAATTACTTTATTTTCATTTTTGGGCGAACTATCCTTATTTAGTAGTCACGCTGTTCCCTTTGGGGGCGGAGGCGAAAACAAAAGCTTATACAGTATGTAAATATACACACAGACAATGACGCCCCCCGCTGCACGCTAGAATCTCCGGAAAAACAAGCCTATTTTAACCGCAAAATGTACACTTTTAAATATACAAAAACTGCTATCTCAAACATGGAGAGGCTTCTTCGTGATCTCAACTAACAGATTCGGCAATAAAACGAAAATCACAAATTTTGAAAAAAAAAACTTTATTTCTCATTTTCTCGAAACTTGTGCTGCCGACTTGTGCCCCTGGTTTCCGTGACGGGTCACATATATTTTAAATTTGATCATTTATAGCATTGCTGTATAAATAAAAGTACAAATCTGTAAAAGTCTAAATGTTAAAAAAATCTAAATCTAATGTTACCCCCATGCAGCAAAAATATTTTGGAATATGTTTTGAAAACAATATTATTTGGCCATTTTTTTTATATTTTAAAAATGTTTTTTTTAATAAATACATTTTAAAGCATTAAAAAATATATTTATCCCTCCATAGATTTCAATAGAAGGAAATAATGTTGCATTGGAAGAAAAACTTTGTTTATGTAAAAAAAAAGGTTAAAATGAAATATATTCCATTCTTATCTTTATAAAATTAACTTGTATTTATCATATATTTAAAATATATTTTGGCAAAGACTATTTGAAAAACTAGAATCTGAGGTTGAAAAAAATCTGAATATTGAGAAAATGGCCTTTAAAGTTGTCCAAATAAAGCTTTGATATATTTACAGTATGTACAAAATATCTTCATGGAATGTGATCTTTCTATAATATCTTAAGACATTAAAGAAAATTTGATCATTTTGGCTGATACAATGTATTTTTTAGCTATTGTTACGAATATACTTGTGCAACTTAAGACTTAGGTTTTGTGGTCCAGCGTCACATATGAGATTAGGAGCATTATAGTTTATATATAGTTTAATTTTAATATTGAACATGACCTTATACTAAGTTTTTTACATGACTAATTTTAGCTGGGTTTTAACAGACTGGGTCTCATAAAGTTTGGAAATTAATTGACTTTACTAGAAAATTGCTTGGAAACCGTTGCACTATATCATTTTAGTTTTTGAGACAGGGTAAAAGTAAATAGGTTAAATTGTATTAACATAAAACCTTTAGTGGGTGTAGCAGACGGATCAAGTTTGCATTAGTAGTCTTTACAAAAAGCATTAGTTTACATTATGAATTTTTTGAGGATATGTTTGAACAAAAAATTTTTAGTTCACTAAACTTAATTTTAAGTTATTTTAAGTTTTAATGGGGTGGTTTCCCGGACAGGGATTAGACTAGTCCTAGATCAAAATAAATCCAAGAACTGTCTTAACTGAAAACAACTTGCACTGACAGATCTTAAAATACATCAGTGCCTTTGTTTTGCCTCATAATGCACACAAGTCATGTTTTACTTGTAATGTTTTTTACCTGACTTAAGCTAATCCCTGTGCGCGAAACCACCCCAATATCAATTGCTCTGTCCAACATCGCCACTTAGTTAATTGAGTTCAAAGATTTTATATTTTTCATTTCATTATATTACTTTTGGCATTATAAATGGTATTATAACACAAAATTTATGACTGACTATAAGTCATAAGTAATGTAAGAGCTTATACCTCTATGACATTTTATTAACAAATATGTAAGTAGTTCAAGTTTTTATCAGTTCTTATTCACTGATAAAGCATAAATAATCAGAAACAGGTATGCTCAGAATGCGTCTGTGAAGTTTTATCTCAAAATACCCCACAGATCATTTATTATATCATATCCAAAATGACCCTATTTGGGGAAGAGCAAGAACGTGCTGTTTTAATGTCTGTACCTTTAAATGCAAATGAGCTAAAGCTCCGCCCTCCCTTACCAACAGACAGTGAGCGCTTTCAGTTCAAATACTGTAGATGTGATTAATACAGTCTGAGACAATAGTATCTAGTGGACATAGTACAACTCACTGAGGGTGGATGCAGGACTGTAAGTGGGCGGGGCTTTATCAGTGTGACCTCACATTGATAAGAGAATCAAAGCGGCATGTCTAATGAGACTGCTTTGGTTTAATGAGGATTAAAAAACAAGGCGCGGGTGGATTTTGTTCATCGTAGGGTGATTGTGTTCACACACTGCTGACACACATTATGTCTAAACAGTGGATTTTGCATAATAGGTGCCCTTTAAGTGAACAATATCTGGGTTCTCAGAAAAGAAGTCACGAGCCGCCACTGGTCAAAAAGCCTGAACTTTAAGTATTAAAAAGCACATAAGTATTAAAAAGTTTTTCACACATTTAATGCAATGACATTCATGCATTTTAAGCAAGGCAAAAGTGTCCAGATATCTTTCAGAGCCGCTCTACTAGAACATATTAAAGCTCAGTGATTCACGCTTCATTTCTGCTTCGTGTGTTTTCTCAGCATTACAAAACGCTAACCGAGTGTCTGGAATGAGAAACCAGACCGAGAACTTTCCAGTAATGAGATGCTTTTAACGCGTCTGCATCGCCTCTTTTTTTTTTTTGTAGGACAAGCTAATGGCAAACAAGAACCCCTGGGAGAGCTTCAACCCGGCGAGCGAATACCAGAACTACTCCACAATGAATGTACTAGAACCCAACACAAAGAACTCTCTTGAGATGACTAGCGCCGAGTGGGAAAAGTGTGTCAGTCTCCCACTGGACGTGCAGGAGGGAGATTTTCAGACGGAAGTCTGAGGAATAACCAAGCGTTAGCTGGGACGTGCGTGACGCCGGACATATTTTGCACTGAAGACTTTTCACGCAGCCTTGGACCGACATATCTGGAGTCGAGGAGAGAATTGCAGGGACGATACGTGCCAATAAGATTTAAAAAAAAAATGAAGGCAGAATAAGACGACTTTAGAAAAAGACAAAAAACATCTGTGTTATCTTTCTTTTGTATTCGCACTCGTGTATTTAGTGGGGGGCAGACGTGTACAATATTGAACATCATGTGTTGGAAAAGAATGGGTTACCTTGAGTCCCAATTGAGACCTCTTAGAGAAATAAAAAAGACACGATGTGACGTGACGTCCACCCACTAGCGGCTCCGGGTTCGTTTTTTCGTTCGACAGGAGAAGAGCCCGGGAACACAATGTATATACTTAAGCAGGTTTTTAAAAAGTTTATAACAAAGTCCGTTTGGCCATTACTACACTTTTTACTTTCTAATATGAAAAGAGAGAACTATTCAGAGGCGAAGAGAGATTTTTTTCTGTCATTTAAAAACGAATGTTTGTCAAGCTACATTCTTCATTGCTTTAAATGCAATAAAGGTAATACTCACTTTTTTATGAATAATATATTTCAAAACTTTAATACTGCAGAATCTGCTTGGAAGCTCAGTAAAGCTCTCTCATCTGCAGCCCTGTATAAAATATTTAAAAATCCAAAATGTTGTATGGTGTAAATAAAACCTTTGTCTACATATGTTTTACTTTACGTGCCAAGTTTATTTTAATGAGAAAAGAGAAAATGCCAACATGATGAGAGATAGAGAGAGAGAAAGAAAGAAAGAAAGAGAGAGAGAGTTATAGTGACAAATGTTAACATTTGAAAAACAAAATGTAAATAAAAGAGGAAATATGTTCGTACTGCTTCAGAGAGCTTGTGAACTTACTCCTGTGTCGTGCCTTTCTCTCGTCTATGTCTCTGGCCTGTGCTCCTTGAGGTCCTGTGGAAATATTTGCAAGGTCGTTCCTAATTTAACAGGAGCAGACAATGAGAATAATGTCTGTATTTTTAGAGCTAAAATAACTCTGATCTGTTTTAAACTGCTGTCTTGTGTGGCACTGCTTATAAAAATAGCACCGTGAAGTTAAAAATAGCAGCGAGCGTGGTGACTTCAGGGTGTCGGTGTGTAACATATGTCATACCTTTCGTGCCATGAGCTGAGGTCCTGACAGGATAGAAAGACACAAAAACCCAAATAGCTTCAAATAAAAAAAAAAATGTTGAAACTTGATTTTTTTTTATAATCAGTTAAAGAAGATGCTTAACTTTCAAAACATGTTGATATTCAACACTAAATAATGCATGAGCTTCTTTATTTTCAAGATTTATTTATATATTAGTTAAAAATGAAGGACATGTCTTTATACAAGAACACCTCAATTTGTGCTAATTTACAAGCACTAAATGTTAATTTTACAGCATAATAAACAGGTTTTTATATTATCACAAAAGTGCTGCCTAGTTTGCACCAAATGTCGGTGTGTTGTCAGTGCTAATATGCTATACAGAAAAAGAGTTTTATTTACAAATAAATGAAAGAAACACTTGTTGGGTGTCACAATTTCAGCACAAAATCACTTACGGGTACTGTATGTGTAACACCATCTAGTTTTCATGCTGGTTTAAAGATCATAATTTATCTTGCATGTCCAATCATTTTCAACAATGATAAAATCTAAATTGCTTCTAATAAAAAATATAAACAAAATTATGCAAAAGCCACGGAGAAATTAAGAGACCACTTTAAGATGATTTTTAGTTTAAAAATGTTACTGTAGTTATGCAGCTGTTTGCCAGTAACTTACTGTAGATTTATGTTTGTTATTTACTGGCAATAGTTTGTTCAAAGTTAAATAAACATTAACAAGTCTTCACAAAATAAAACTGTTACAAATTAGCATTGCACACCTGTAGGTGATAGATAGGTGCATAGGAGAGAAGACCAATGAAGTCCAGTTCAGACAAAAACCGAGAATCCCCCACATTATCTGCTTGCAAAATCATAATCATGCATCAACTTTGGCATCATGCAATTGAAACGTTGCTTATGAAGTAATTTTTATACGGTTTTGCGAGCAGATAGTGTGGGGGATTCCCTTTGTTTTTGTCTAAATAAAACTATAAAATAGCAGTCTCATGCAAAGCATTCTGGGAACCAGAAATCCTCAATAACCTTTTTCTGTTTTTTACCTTGAGATTTTTGTTCCCAGAATGTTTTGCATGAGTCTGTTATTTTAGTTTTATCCTGTAAAGATAAAGACTTATTTAATTTTGAACAAACTGTTGCCAGTAAATAAAATGCATTTCAATCTACAGTAAGTTACTGGCAAACAGCTGACAATAATACTGTCATTTCTACAGACATTTTTTACCAGTGATTTGTGCTTAAGTAAAATGATCATTTTTGTTTCAACTACTGACAACATCTCTGCTAAATTGTTTTTATTTGCATTCATTTGAAGAAAACAGAAACCAACAAAAAAGATGCAATATTTTTAAATCTTGAATACTGCAGAGAAAAGTTTTTAAACGACACAACACTAATGTTTTTTTGTACTTTAGGAACAATTCAAAAATGAATACTTGATGCAATAACCCAGAATTTTAATCCCATCTTTCGTATCTTGTCATGCTCTCATCTGACTTTAGATGTAGGCAAGATGATTAAAGGCAAAACTGAAGTAAACTCTTAATGTTTTTTTTCTACAGCTTAAAAAAATTATTAATTCAATTTACTACATTTTTTAAGGTAAGTGGTTGCAATCAATTTATTTAAGCTACATTTTAACAAAAATATTAATAAAATATAAAAACTTTTGTTTAAATGTAGCTTAAATAAATTGATTGCAACCACTTACCTTAAAAAATTTAGTAAATTGAATGAATATTTTTTTCAGTGTATATGTGTCATATAAATCATTCAGTAAAGGTCTTTTTCTGTGAATATAAAGTCAAACTGGCCCTGATTCCTCTAGCTTGAGGCTTTAGCAGCATGTTATTTGTATAACAGTCATCTTTATATCATGAGGAGGTGGAAGCTCAGGGAAATCTGTATTGGTATCGCTGTGTGCATTGCGATCTCCAATGGAGCTTAAGCTGTAAACTAAGACAAGTGCTGTCATCATTTACAGATGTGCAGGAGCGGTGCTCACCGGATGTCCAGAGACCCGAAATAACAGAAAAAAACTGAAGAGTCGCGTATTTCTGTTACCTGCAGGCAGTCATCCATGACGTCAAGAGAATTTATTTAGGTCTCAATAACATACAGCAGCCGCTTGAGTCATCTTGAGATGTTTACCGCTTTAGAAATAAATCAAACATGATCTATAGACTACATAATAACACACACGTCAATCATGTGAACACATTGACAAACCATCTTCAATCCCATCAGACCAGGCCAACAATACTCAAGGAGATTATTTTAAAAGTCTCTGGGATAAGATTTAATACCTTTACCAGATTCAACTGGGCTTTATTGACTCACCCATGACAGGTGGGACAGTAAAAGCGGTTAAAGGGATTATACGCCCCAACTACCTAGACCTAATAATATGGGCCACAAGAGCTGGCTTCTGACTGACACATTAATATGCATTAAAATTATATCGAGCCACGGAGAGACGCCTGCTGCCATGGTGACGTCTAAGTTGGGGATTCATCCCACAGTCTGAATTCGTATCCATTTGGTCGTCTGCAGATAGATGAACTAAACTTAAATGAACTCTGCAAAGTTTACTGTAGATGAGTCACTCGGTACAAATGGTTGTTTTCTGAGAAATGAAAATTAAGAACTTGTCATTTGCGTGAATAACAATGTGAAAAAAGCTACCAAACGTTAACGAAAGCATTCATTACAATGCAAATGTTGACCTGAGTTCAAGAAAACTCACAATAATGACTTTTAGAGGAAGCGGTGGATAATAAAGAGCGTGAGACAGTCCTGTCATGCCAAACTCAATGACAGACTTTCTCTTTCACACAAAAGATCCCAAGCCACAATACTCATCTCTGTATGAATGCATTTGTCCTTTTCTCTTCTCAAATGTGCAAATCAAAACGTCAGATCTGCCACATTACAGACCGGTGGGAAATTACAGCAAATAAAATTCTGTACGCGCAGTGAAAGGACCCTCGTGGGCACTTGTGGCTCCTGCAGGGGACACATGGAGAGCTAAAACAGACTCATTTCTCTCTCTGTGTGTATGGTGGCAGGTAAGAGGACCGTTTGTCACGTGAAGGATCAGCTGAAAGATTGAATGAATGAATGTAGGGTGTTAAGTACGGTGGCCCTGAAGTGCAAACCACAACAACAAATTACTAAACAACAACAACAAAATAAAAAACACCCCAACAAATTAAAAAACAACAACAAATTAAAAAACACTATAGCAAATTAACAACCACTAGTCTACAGCAAATAAAAAACACAACAGCAAGTTAAAAAAACACTACAGCAAATTAAAAAACACAACTACAAATTAAAAAAACACTACAATAAATTAAAAACACAACTACAAATTAAAAAACACTACAACAAAATAAAAAACACAACAACAAATTAAAAACACAATTACAAATAAAAAACACATCTACATTAACCTACCGGAAGAGGTAGGTACCAGTGGGCAACATGAGACATCGCTGATTGGACGACACTGCAGTTTGGCTTTTGAACCGGAAGTTATTATTTGTTGTTGTTTTTTAATTTGTTGCAGTGTTTTTTATTTTGTTGTGGTGTTTTTAAATTTGTTGTGGTGTTTTTAAATTTGTTGTAGTGTTTTTTAATTTGCTGTAGTATTTTTTTAATTTGCTGTAGTGTTTTTTAATTTGTTGTAGTGTTTTTTAATTTGTTGTTGTTTTTTAATGTGTTGTTGTGGTTTGCACTTCAGGGCCACCGTAGTTAAGAGAATTAAAACACTAACCCATCGTTTCGCAGGCAAGACTTACGGCTAGTCCCAGACAAAAATGCGTGCCATTCGGCCAGGATTTCGGTGCGTCTTCCGGAAGTTGTATTTGTCGTCCACATACGTTATCAAGGTTTTCCTATTTTAGAAAAGCAACCATTACATTTTAAGGTAAGGATGAAACTACAATTTATGACTTTTTTAACTAAAATGTGAGACAAATACAACTTCCCAAAAGACGCTCCCGAAATCCAGGCAATGGCACGGAAAGAATGGCACGGATGGTCACCCCATGTTTGAGCTGTCTCAACTGAAAATAACTTTCACTGACAGCGATCTGAAAATGCAGCAGTGCCATAGATTTGTCTCAACATACACATCAGTAACATATTTTTCTAAGATGCATAACCATCTTAATTTAACTAAGGCTTAGTCCTGAAATAATACATTAGTCCAGGACAAAAAATGCAAACGTCTGCTCAGACTCTGACGTGGTGCTAAGCACTTTTCCACATCAAAGACAGTTTTTATAAATATGGACTTTGCCGTGGATTTTTGCGTATGCACACTTTACGATCAAATCTGTGCATACAAACACTTTATAAATGATGTGTCAAATCCAGGCACTGTATGCCCACTTGTGTAATCTGAATCAAACTCTTCAAGCCGAGTAGGCTTCTTGTGAACGTGCACTGAACGACCTGTAGGAGAAGAAATTGTTGAATAAAATTTTTTGTTTTCTTTTTTCTTTGTTGCACAAAAGCATTCTCATGACTTCATAATATTATTATTGAACTACCGATGGCACATGGACCTTTTGGGCGATTGTAAAAATCATTCTGCAGTCTCAAGGCAAGTCGTGTTATAGTAACAAAATGTTTTATTAATTAATTCATGTTAATTAATTTCCACTGGTTTTTGTGTTTCTGGAGGCGAATGTGTTTTTCGCCCTATCAAATTTCTATCAATGTCTTTTCGTGTCTGTGGCACGACTTTCTTTATCATGTCATTTTATATTTTTTCTCATCGTTCTTTCCTATTTTTAAATCATTGTCGCTTGGGGTTACGGTTAGTTCGGGGTTTGCGTGAGGATGTCATTTTATGCATTGGTTTCTACATGTTTTTCAACTGCTTTTTAAACTATTCTCACCTGCAGGGGTTTGGGTTAGGAAGTCGCAGAAAACGATTCTAACCCAAACCCCAAGCGACAATGGTCAAAAAATAGAAAACAACAATGAGAAAACAAAATATAAAATGACATGATAAAGAAAGTTGTGCCACAGACATGAACAGCCATTGATAGAAATTCGTGCTGGGAAGGACAAAAAATACATTCGTCTCCAGAAACACAAAAAAGCTGGAAATTAATGTCAACAAACACGAATAGATTAATACAAAATGTTGTTACTATAACACGATTTGCCGTGAGACTGGGTTGCTATGAGACAGGCACAAGCCTCATGGTTTTCATCAAAAATATCTAAAAATGTGTTCTGAAGACAATCAAAGGACTTAAAATGGTTTAGAACGACACAGGGGTAAGGTATGATAACAATTTAATTTGGGGGTTAACTAACCCTTTATCTCATTTTAACCCAAATGTTAGGTTATTTCTACACATAGTTGTGCACAAAGTAAGATATTTTAAGGAATATTTATAAACAAATAATGTTTTTTATTTTTTTGTCAGGGTCAGTGGTGTAGTGGGAAGCACTCCGATATGTGATGCTTTTGCACTTTTGGCAACTCGAGTTCAATTCCCGGCTCGTGGTCATTTGCCGATCCCATATCCCTCTCTCCTCCCCATACTTTCCTGTCCTCTCTTTAATCACTGTCAAATAAAGGCAACAATGGCCAAAATATATAACTTTAAACAAATAATTTTTGAGCACCATTGACTTCCACCGTATTCATTTCTTCTATAATGGAAGTCAATGGTGCTTCTGTTTCTTGTTTGATTACAAATATCTTCCTATGTGATCAGCAAAATAATGTGTTCAGGTTTGGAGGTTGAGTTAGTAATGACAGAATTTTTATTTTTTGGTGAACTATCCCTTTAATATCCACACAGCACGTCTCATGACATTGTTTAATTACTTTAAAGTCGAAGCGTCTGCTAATGGCTCCCTGTAGAACAGATTTGGGTTTAATTCTGCCGTACGGCTCCCCTGCTGCCAACTGGCCCTCGTGGCCTCACTTTAACTAAGCTCATAATGGCACAGGACATCACACAGCAAATACCAGTTTCTATTCTCTGACCTCTGACTCAGTAATTATCATCCTCACAAAGACCGTCTTTTCCGGACCAGATGGGGTGTGCTATTTGGGGATCTAGTCACTGAAGTGTGGATTCGGGAATTAGTCGGAGGTTTATAAGGTTGATGACAATTAAGACTTTTTTAGTTATTTATTCCTTCTGCCTGCACGTGCCGTCCAATAGCTGTAGTCACTGAATAATTATTTCCTTTTGACACTGAGGAACATTTAAATTCATTTACTTCCCACCTTTGTTTTTTGGGGGTGAACTATATCTTAAAATATATCAGTGCAAGTGTTGTGTCTCAAGCTCACCAGTAATGGATATTTATAAATGATGCTTTCAAAATTGACTGAAATATCCTAGTTTATCTAAGGCCTAGTCCTGGCTTAAGCTCATCCCTGTCTGGGAAACCATCTCAATAAGGCATGATGACTCAAATGGTAGAGAATCCACATATTGAATAAAATGTATAGCTTGTAATACGGTGTAAGTCACTTTGGATAAAAGCGTCTGCCAAATGTGTAATGCAAAACACAAAATGTAAAGCATTGCATAAGCGGCACAATGGTCATGTATTTAGTCCCTAAAGAAACACAAATACTAGAAAAAAATGTATAGCTAAAGTCACTGTAGATAAATGCAGATGCAAAGCTAAAAAATATATTGTCTGCTGTTAACCAAAGTTTTTCTTTTTTTTACGAACAAACTCGACAGATTGCTTTGGCGTGACTGCACGGCGTGCACTTGAGTCTGTTACGGCATATGACCGTCTTTGCATCTCCTGAGTTACAAATGATATTTATTTCATCACTCATCAAGTATACTATTTAAATACCTTATATATTACTGCCTCTATCTTCTCTACTTCTCTCTTTCTCCCTGCGGCTTTCCAGCAGTAACAGGCCCTAATTGGAGCTCAGGTTGTGTGCTCTAGATGTGAAAATATAGGAGATTATGAAAATAAATGTATGCAGTTATGATATAGGATTTGTCTTTTATGGACCACAGAGTGCAGACACTGGCAAACATTTGAACTGTGAACTCTGAACTATCCTATGAGATCTCCAACATCTATAAAGAAAAAACAAAAGGAGCTGAGATGTTAAAGGGAAGAGCCTGCGCTGAAATAGATCATGTTAACAGCTCCAGTCGACAGACCCGGAGGTTTTTCTTTGGAGCATTTGTAGTCGTTCCCATTGGATAAAGGGCAGTGAGGTTAACATGCTGAGAGCCGACAGCGAAACACAAAAACAAACAAACACACACACACTTCCCATTTACTGTGATGGAGCTTCCTTAAGGACCAGAAGAGCTTTGCAAACATCATAAAGCAGAAGTATTGACACACACGCAGTACTGCTGATACAGTAAATGTTGCATAATGACAGAGGAGCAAAGTGGTGATCACATCAGACTGTTTTCCTTTAAATCATAAATGTTTCACCAATCGTTATTAAATACTTTATTTGGGTCTCAGCCATGGCCGGTCCCAAGCCGGGTGAGAAAGGAGGAGGGTTGGGCGTGTGGCCAGCAACCCGACCACCGTAAAATCCCACACGCTACAGAAACCAAAGAGGACCTTTTTGTTCCACAGGGAATCCAAGGAGATAATTAAGTAATAAGTTATTTGGGTCTTAAGCGACACAATGTATATCTATCACTGATCTCTAAAGTTTCTCGGTATAAAACTGTTCTAATATTTCATTAACAAATACAAAATGATAACATACAGTAAAGTATACGGGATTATGTTTTAAAATTTTATTTGTCATTAAACGGATGCAAAAACTATAACCCGTTATCATCACATAATAAACCCCATTAGGTGAAACAAGATCTCTTGGCTTTCGGGTCGGGGTTATGCATGCAAAGGGATGTATATCATGTGAAGGTGTAGATTATATCGCACTTAATGTTATCAGTGAGACTATAACTAGGAAGAAACTTCATGCTTAGGTGAATGATAAAACCCATGAGAGGAACCAGAACCCTTTTTTGACAGCGTACAGTATATATTTATACAGATTCAAAACACAGACAACAAATAATTGTATTGTAGACTAAAGTGTATCTCATGCCCATCTCACTTTGGCCCCAGTTCTCCCCTACACTGTCAGAAATAAAGCTACAAAACTGTACATTTTCTGTCACTGGGGCTGTACTCTAAGTTTCCGTTTGGTTCCTTTATAGGAATACTAAACAGAATACAATTTTGGGTAGATTATCGTACCTTAAGGACCTACATTGTTAGAAAAAAGTCAAATTATGTACCCTAGCTGTGAGTGGGGCGGCACCCTTTAAAAAGGTAATTGTATGGACCATTAGGTACAGATATGTAAACATTTAGTAACAATATGTACCTTTGAAATACTAATATGTATTTTTGAGGTACTAATAAGTTCTCTTTAGTCCCAGTATGTACCTCTGAGGTACTAAAATGAAATCCTTAGGTGCAAAGCTGTACTTTTTGAAAGGGTACAGCCCCAGTGACAGAAAAGGTACAGTTTTGTACCTTTATTTCTGAGAGAGTACTCAAAACTTTTGTGGAAACGATTACAGATTTAAAAAATTAAGCCAATTCAAAATTAAGTGAATAATATTTATCAATTACAACTAAGCCAAACTTAAAAGTTTATATTTTATTGTATTTCATATTTAATTACATTACCCTTAAAACTATTTATATTTTGTTCACAAGTCACAGTAAGAAAGAATGTGAGTCATGTGTATATAAGTGTGAAGAGCTCAGTGCTGGCATTGACTTCACAGTTATTGCTTACATGATAAAACAACACATATCTGACCTACAGCATTACACTTCTGAACAATGGTACACAAAAATTAAAACTCTTCAACATAAAAAAACACTATTTTGTCTTTCTCTTTACTGAAAAACACATAAAATATCACTTAATAAAATAAAATGCTCTCGTAATGCAGGCTCATGCAAAGCATGCTGAGAACTAGAAATCCTCCTCAACCAATCGGGTTAATTTAACGTTAAACTGAAGTACATGTCCAGTACCAGACTCTTACTTATTTTAACTGGAAAATGTAATGCCATAAATCTCATTCCAAAAACACCAAAGTTTGTAACTGTTTGCATTGTAAGGCTGAAATGACATTTGGTAGACATCAATAAAATATTTGAGTTAGCTACACTTCAAAAAATGACTCTATTACGTAGTATTTCTGTCCTGTTTTTAGTAGAAATATCTAAAAAATTCTTAAATCAAGATGCTTTTTCTTGATGAACTCACACATAAAACTTTAAAGTTGAATCAACTTTTTTTCACTGGTTTGAATAGAGTTCACTGATTTTAAATGAGTACATTGTACAGTTTGGGTTTACAGTGCAGTTTTCTCCTAAGAAATCCAACAATAAGATGAATAATTCAGAAGAGAAAGTGTCCTCTGTGTTCCAGGGCTATTGGGTACACTTCAATCTCTCTCCTGGCAGGTGCCTTTCTAGTGAATGACTAGAGTCACATTCAGCTTAAAATAAAAAAAAAAACATCCTCATTCAGTGGCCTAAGAAAACCTCCACATACCTCCTTGTCTGATTTTACAACATAAAGGTAAACGGACAGACATTTCTTTTCAAAGTACCTGTATTAAGGTAGGTTAATATTTAAAGAGTACAGTGCAGAGAGGCTATGTTATACATAAACACATGATCATTAAACTCCCTGTCAAGTCAATCTAGAAAAGTGTTTCTGCACACATTATAAATGTTAGAAATGTATTGCTAAAACACCTCACAAAGACTGCGAACTATATAGTACTGAATCACAAAGTCAGAGAGTTTAGGATTATTTGGGCGGGGCTAAAACGGTGGCCCGATGATGCACTGGAGCCACCAAGCATGACCCCGTACCTAACTAACACAATCACAAGTATTTATTCAGGATATAGCTGTATTTGAAAATTGAGAGACGGCAGCTTTCCCACAAGTGGGTGTGGTTTCAGCACCAACAGTGGACACGCCCCCACCGCATTTTTTCCAAGATTTTGATAACTTATTTTATTAACTTGCCTTTTTTTCCATCATTCAAATTTGTTTGAGTTAATTACACATTTTTTTGTGGTGTGACAAACTGAGAACACATTTAATATCTGACCACAGGGACTCTGCAGTAATGTTGTTTTTCAGAGTCACTTTCTACTGTAACTTTTCCCTGTTCTGAAAGAAAAACAGTCAAAGTCCAGTGAGAATCTATAACAGTTCAGACTTTACATTCAATCCAAGAGCTCACTGTATCGGTCTCCTATTTGGTAGTAAATCAATCCAAACAAACTGCTTTTAAAAGTATTGTTTGTAAAATCCCCTTGACCCCTCTTGCGCCTCTACGAGAATATTTTTCCACCTTTGGGCTTTGGAGAAGTGAATGAATTCCATTTGAAGATGAATAAAGAGAATGGATTAAAAACAGTGCTCCTTACCTTCCTGCATTTTTTAGGTTGACCGTGTTTCAAAATGAACAAGGTTAAAAAAACTGAGAAGCAAACAAGGAGAAACTTCAGCTGGCCAGTCCTTCAAACCTTGCAAGGAGGCAAAAAGTGGTCAGTATTTAATAATGTATTTTATAACACGACTCTCTGGAATACTTGATTCTGATTGGACGATCACAACATTCAGAAGTCTGCACTCTTAAAAATAAAGCTCTTCACCTGTCGTTAGAAGCATCGTTCCTTGTTATTCTAATATGTAGACTTACATTGATCATGCTTTTGAACAAAATAAGCAAAAAACATGTAGTACAATGTATATCCATCATTCTAGATATATTACAATTTAATTTGACGTCTTTAGGTTTGTAAACAAAATTAAAGTGCTGCATTTGAAACTGCGCATGTGCACAGTCATACGAGCTTTAAGACCCTGGGGAATCCCTGGGAGGAGTGACGTAAGAGGGAACTTGCGCATGAATTAAATATTTTGAAAATAAACAATAGATAACTAAATCATGATAACAAAATCAGTCTTCCGATGCAATATATGTTATTTACAGCAATAATCTAACATTAAATAGATTTGCACAGATTAATTAGTACTTCACCTCCCACGTGACATCATCAACCATGTTGTTAAACCAACATGGTTCAAACGACGAATGTGCGACAAAGTTACTATGCTTTCGGGAAACTATGTATCGTACTATGTTGGTTCAGCAGCAAGTTACATCGTTGTTCAGGAAACGCACCCCAGGTCAGGATTTCGTGTGTGTCTTCCAGAAATTGTATTTGTCAACCAGACACGTAGCAGACATGTATTTTGACAGACACGTATTTTAACATGACGGGTGATGCACATACGTTTACATGATGCACCGAACACATATTTTGACACACATAACGGGCAAAATAAATGTGACGAGCTTCCCATCGTGTATCCTCGAAAAAAACATCACCGGCCGCCACTGGACACCGCTCATCTGGGAACTCACTGATATTACATTTGTCTATATCTTTTTCTAATGCCAAGTTTGTTTTTTTAAATCAATATTCTGCATTTAATTATTTACTCAAGCTTCAAGTAGCTGTGTAATAAGCGGTATAATATAGGCCTAAATCCAGTCTGTTATAAAGTCCGACCAGGTATCAGGCGTCGTCTTCATTTTGCAAAAAATAATCAAATGAATGAGCCGTTAACCAACATAGATATGTTAAAAATGTCACATTCAGTGTCTGAAATGTTTCTAAATACTGTTTGAAATACGTAAAAATGCTGGTGAAAGCTTTGGACACTTTGCTGTATTATATTTCTCATAATTCAAAAAAGCTTTTGATCTCAATGTTCAAATGATGTTTTGATCTAACCTTTTGATCTATTATTTCTCTAAAGAATGAGTTTGACTGAAAAATGAAGGAAAACAGGCAGCGTACACGGGAACCCCATATGGTTTCATAAACAATACTGTCTATAAGCATCTAAGATAGATCAAGAAGTTGCTTGAGAGGAAAGTTTATCCATTACGGTTCTGCACTATTTGTATGCTTCTCATATTTGACACGAGTGCGTCAGTCAGATAAGAGAGATTAATATACAGCATCAGTCAAAAGTTTTTTCTTTATTTGTATTTTTCAGACACTATAGATGGCTTCGGCAGCAACAACATACTGCACACAAACAGCTTTTGTGGAATAAACACAACTTTCACAAAGAGTTAATAACATCAGAGTAATTTTACAGTAGATTATTTATGATAACAAGGGAAATAAATGTAATAAGTAAATTAGCTTTATAAATATATTTAACGCGTATCAACATTTATTTTACACAGCAACATTCAAGGTTAACTACAGGTCCTTGAATTCTTGCCTGGCACCACACAGTTGTGATCCATGCTCATCACCTCGCCTTATCTTTAGCAAACCAAACCATTTTATTTTTGACAAGGTCATTGTGAGATCAATTCGGCCCCTAGCCAGACCAATAAATAAATACAGACCAGAAGTTCACTTCAGTTCAGGCATTTAACTGCGTGCATGTATCCGATGAAACGGTTACAATAACCTTATCAAAAGTATGGTGTAGCACAAAACAAATTCAACTTGTTTCCATAAGTTACATTAACTGATCACAGGTCAAAACTTAAAATACTACATTAAATTGACTGGCAAATCAAGTTGTTTTAACTTCATGTTGCATTTTTTTTTACAGTGTAGGAATTATGCTATGGAAGCTAACGTTGTGATGGACAATATTATATCAGGGAAAATTATGTGGTTTATGATATCTATACTTAAATAACAACTCAGTAAAGTTCAAAAGCTGTTCAGTTTCACACAATGCATGCATGAATGAATTCTGCACAAACGCTAACATGACAAAGACAATGACAACGATACGAAAATGGGATGACAAGAGACAGAGTTTAAATAGGCAGACGTTATTGATTACAGGTGTACTATAGATGAGGTGGGTAATTAACAAATAGAGACCAGGTGACAATAATCACTACACAATACAAACACAACACACAGAACAGATAAATATCAACCCATAGTTTTTAAAATGGTTACTGGAGAAAAAACAAACATGACACTCAAAGTGAAACAGCACTGAAATATATTACAAAAGTAATAAAATAACAGTACTGAACCATGAAAATATGCTAAATGAAATAAATAAAAATATATGAATTATATTAATAAGTACTGAAGTAAATACATCTGTGAAATACTCCCACTCGTAACTTTTAAATAACATACATTTCTATTATATCTGTAATCTTGTACTTTATTTGTTTTAACACTTAATGATTATCTAATCAAAAATACAAAAGATGTATTGCATTGATGATAAAAAGAACTGAAATCAGATTTGATTTGTTAGATATGTTAAGGTAGCTGGCAGCATATAGTTCACCTTCTCTTGTTATTAACTTAAAATATAGATAAAACTAACAAGCTGAAAATAAACGAATGCAAATCGATAGTAATAATCATGACATTAAACATTTGGGTTGGATTTATCTGCGTGTACTGTATCTTTGTGAAATTGTTTGAGGTAGGGAGAACACTTTTTGGTTTTGGCTCCATCATTCAAAAAATATTTGCGTTTGATTAATTATTTTTACACAAGCAACACACACACATATCTGCTACAAATGACCATTTGAAGTTTATTTCTATTGCTTACCATTTTTGGAAAATTACACCAAACGTTTCAGGTACAACTTACCCCATAGGTGGGGTTAATAGTAACAGGCAGGGGGGTTAGTTGTAACACTTGATAAAATTAAGTTTGCAGGCAAATATTTTAATACAATTGTGTCTATACAGTATACTTAAAGTGGATATTGTTTATATGTCTGCCAATAATAGACAGGTATCTACACTGTATTCATTCATCCAGCCCTTTTCTTACAATAGTTCAATTATAAATTAATATAAATGTTTAAATATGTGAGAAAAAGCAGCACAATTATGACAAAAAAATACATTTTATACGTGACCCCGTCTGTAAAAACCATACTATAGTTTCAAAATCCAAATTCTGAGATAATGAGCATCAAAGTCTGATTTTAGTCATTCATTTCATTATGACTTCAATCTTTGACGAGATCTTATTCAATCAATATTAAAGATATGAACAAAAATAAATTTGACACACAATGTGACTGGCACATTTATTTTGTTGGCAGCTAGCAATCATTTGTGTGTAGCCTATTTAAAACAACGGCAAGAATTACGCTATTAGCGGTTTTCATATCATAAGTGCTTAGGGGTTAACACAGTGTTAAAATTTACCCCGCTGGGTCAAAATATTTTCAAGCCCACCAAAAAAGTTGCTAAGAGCTGCAGACATTTCAAAACGATGCTGTGTTTTAGTCAACAAGACACTGATTAATATGACATAGCATTGGATTTGGTATCTTACACACCCAACTTAGAAAACAAATGAATGAGTTCATAATGAAATGAAGCAATGGATGCAATCGGAAAAACTATTGGCATGGATTTTTGCTTATAGCCGATTGTTTCACATCTAATCTACAGTCTAAAGACTATAAGATCATTATATTTAAATATACTGTATCATTCATAATAATGAATCATTTAAAACCAGAGATATTGTTTCAGTCTTTATTACTGCTTTAAATCCTCATATAACAGTACAGAACACCCAAAGAGGCTAACACTGCATTATAAATACATTTTTACAATACAATTAAAGTCTTGTCTCAGCTCCCTTTAATGTAAATGTAATTTCAACAATTCAGAAATAAAAGTCTATCTCAAATAAATGAAGATGAGAAAGAGGTTTTTAAGATCATAATAGTAATTTAACCAAGATTAAAGGAACATTAAACATGGCTCACATCAAAAACACTGAAACTAGATGCAAAATCACAGATAAACACAGCATAAAACTCTCTAATATCTTAAATAATCAAAATAAGAATCTATTTTTTACAACCAAAAATGTACCCTATTTTTTCCAAAGATAACTTCCAGGATTCAGAGTGACTTCTTTGTAATACAGTACTGTAGTTTAGAAAGAAATGCAATTGAACATGCATATGCAACACGCACCCTTACTAGTGAGTGTCAGTAGCAGAAACAGTTTAACAGATCAGACCACAACTATCAGTTAAACATATAACACAAAACCTATTTGGCATCATAAAAGACTCAATTATACATACAGAATGTGAAGATTTCTCTGAAAGACAAATGAAACGCTAACACATTTTTACATTCCAACTTTGAAGTTTAGTAAAACTGAACGCTTAAATTTGATTTGAATAACAGCAGTGTGTTTAGTGTTAAGGTGAAGTTAACTGGAAGTTAATGCACATATTCATCATCACTGACATCCGAGTCATCTGGATCAACTTCACCTTCAATCACAGATTTCTTCCCTTTACAACATGAAACAACCAAACCGATGAGAAAAACCTGCAACATACAAACAGACAAATGATCAATATACAATATTATTGTCCCTTAAACAAAACAATGACACTTGTGATCAGTGTTGGCAAAATGAGTTGGAATGTGTGTTGTCTTACTTTGAGCTAGAGGCGAAATGTAGATTTTTTGTTCGAAATTGTCATAAAAATGCCCTCGTCTAGCGATCCCAATGCTGTAAATAGTCATTAAACATCTAAAATGATCTTTATTTGTATGTTTTCTGAGAGGTGTATCATCCTAAATGCTTAGGGTCAGATTTACCAACGTGATCTCATGAGAATACGTCTTTATTTTTACGTGTGGTTGTATCATACGTACATTTACTTACGTTTAAAACACACTGAAACATATAATATCAACTTTTTGACAGGACTAATATGTAAATTATTTACGTATTTATAGCTTTACAAACGTACAAATTTGTACGCAAGTTATTTCTATTCATAAATATTAAAATCACAGGTATTGGTGTTTTTTTACTCATAACAATGACATGTTTTCAGTCATATTTTCTGACTTATTTAAGAAAGTTTACCCGTTTAATGAAATGATTATGATATTCAGAGAATTTCACAATATTGAACATTTTAAAACTTTAAAATGAATAACATTTCTGTATTTATTTTACTATTTTTTAATACTGAGTTTGTTTGCCATGACACACAAAAACACGTTAATTTTCTCCTATGCTGTCTTCTATGCGATACGTTATTATTACTACCAAGCAATAATTACACCAATATACAACATAAATTCACAAAAGATGTTACTTTGATTCATTTGCTGTAATCCACATCTTTAAAATTCATACGATTGCGAGGAACAGATCCAAATTCAGCCCTTTATCCAGCGATCTTGATCATGAAACTGTTTTGCGTCGGACTGTAGTGGCTTAAAATATCTTTTAAATGCTATATTGTTACTATTGTTATTAAAATGTTACTAAACATATCTGTCCTTTACATTGCATAATATAAAAAGAATAACGGTACATTATGTATTTACACATTTTGTATAAAAAGGGTTTGGGGTAGGGTTTGGGCTTAGGGTTAAGGTGGCAACATATCGCTAAATGTTTTACATTTTTTCGTTGCAAAAACTTAATAATGCTACGTTAAAATGTTGAAAATATGTCTACATTTTATGTTTAAATATCTATTTAAAAATACAAAAAATATGTTTTTTGTTTTTGAAAGTTACGTGTAAATACTACTTATTAACAGTGAGACCAGGCTGGATTCACTAAATGGGGCAAATAAGCATGAGAGAGCAATTCCAAAAAAGCACTGATGGGAGTTGTAATATCTGCTGGTTATTTACTAAAAAACAGCTGATTTTCATAATGACCACCACAATCTAAGAGCAGCGCAAATGAGTTCATGGTCGCAAAAAAGCAAAGCTGATCTTGAGTTCAGCACCACGGACATCACAGCAGAAAATTCAGGGTGTGTAATCCCAGCTAACCAAGCCATAGTACACCGAAAAGAACTGGAGAACAAAATATGAAGGGTTACAAGAAGTTTTGAAACACCTGCTATTGTGTGACTTCTCCTAGTGACTTCTATTTGATTTCCTCCAGCAAATAAAAAAATAACATGGCTTGGCAAACAATATTTTTGAATAATATGTTCCTCTGTCATTCTCTCTGTGATGCCTCTTTTTTAAGACATGCTTTATCCAGCATTAAATAATGGCGCAAATACCAGTAATAATCATACGCTCAAATAAAGTGTAGCATTGGGTGAATGATTTAAATAATTTTGCATCTGAAAAGGAAACTCCTTAACCACACCTTATAAGTGCTAATTATCCACTGCGCATCTTTAGTAAATCACGACTGTTGTTATTTAACGACAAAATGATGGTTTGCGCTGACGCAAGCTGTTAGTAAATCTGTCCCTTAATGTAATACAAAGATGCATCTCCATCCACATACGCGTCTGACAATTTTGTTTTGATTTAAAAAAATGCAGGATTATAAAATAAATTGCAGAACCTGATTGATGTTCAAATAGTTATTAAGAGAGATAAGACTTGAAAACGATCTTCCTCGCACCGACTGACAGATCTAAAGCATGCATACAGATGCACGAGCGTGTGACCCTGATATATACACAAATACACAGAACTACAGATTTAAAAAATATCCGTGTTGATAATAATTCACACAGATATAATGTGTTATTTCTTAATTGAATGTTTGGTTAACTGTTGATAATCTGTTAACTCATGTTTGAATATTTGCTCATTCCAACTCAATCTGTCAGCATGTGTCACATTTTACTGTATGTGAATTTACTCTTCTACAGACTTACCACAAGGAACGCCCAGTTGCCAAAATAGTAGATGGTGCTGAAGAACCAAAACTTGTGTAGGAACAGATACGATCTTGTCACTGTACACTGGTCTGTAAAACAAAATGTGAACAAAAAGTCCATAAATCGTCTTAGTAGTGAAATACTTCATTTCTAGTCATACAGTTCTTCAAGACCTGTGGCGGGTGTGTCTGATAAGGGAAATATCTAAAATCTGCTTGCTCTTAGATGTATGCCCATCTCTCTCGTTTCTAATTCTTGTTGTCCTAATAACAATTATAAACAAACGACCAATCGACCACTGCTTCAATCCCATTTGTTGTCACTCATCATATGCATAGAGTTAAGGGTTTCTCAATTTTGTTGCATTGCTGGACACACCCCATCTTGTCATCAACAGTCACTGTCGCTCATGTCATCAAAAATCGACAGCTCTTTATTCAAATCAGGACTTTCAAGAGATTAATCGCGATTAATCGAATACAAAATAAAAGTTTTTGCATAATATTTGTGTGTGGGCACTGTACATTTGTATATATAAATGCACACACACGCGCGTATGTATTTAGAAAACATGTACAAAATATTAAAGGGATAGTTCACTTTAAAATGAAAATTCATCATTTACTCGTCATGTTGTTTTAAATCTGTATGAATTTCTTTTTTCTAATGAACATGAAAGAAGATATTTTGAGAAATGATGGTAAACACACAGCTGTACAGTAAGTGACCATAGACTTCCATAGTAGGAATAAAAAAAATTGGAATTTAATGGGTACCGTCAACTGTGTGCTTACCATCATTTATCAAAACATTTCTTAGTCATTTATCACAATACTTCCAAAATATTTTTCTCCTACTATGGAAGTCTATGGTCACTTACTGCTGTGTGTTTACCATCATTTCTCAAAACTTTTGTGTTCATCAGAAAAAAGAAATTCATACAGGTTTAGAACAACATGAGGATGAGTAAATGATGACACAATTTTCATTTTTAAGTGAACTATCCCTTTAACATGTATATAAATATATTAAAATAAATATGTTTAGATATTTTGTATTTTTTATATATATATATTTTATATTATATATAAATGAAAAACAACTTAAATAACATTTTTCTTAAATTTTTTAATTAATAATAATTTTTTTACATAATAATTACACGCACACAAACTTTGATTTGTGATTTTGTATGCGATTAATCGTGCCACTTGTAGTTTAAATGGGTCATTAAGAAGAACTGTCCTTAAAGGAATATTTCATTTTCTTAAAAGGAAAATCCAGATAATTTACTCACCACCATGTCATCCAAAATGTTGATATCTTTCTTTGTTCAGTCCAGAAGAAATTATGTTTTTTGAGGAAAACATTGCAGGATTTTTCTAATTTTAAGTAAGGGATAATGTAGAGGCAGCCGGTAGTTATCGGGAAATAAGCCCCCACAGTGTGATCAGGACCCGATGCGAAGCGGAGGGTCTTGTATCACACTGAAGGGGCTTATTTCCCGATAACTACCGGCTGCCTCTACATTATCCCGCTTATTACACGGCTACTTGTCACATAAGAAAAAAAACTGGACAAGAATATGAATTTGAAACATTTTATTGGCATATTTGTTTTAAATTAACATTTTTATCCTTCCGCGAAACTTTGCACAGATGCATAAAATGATCGTAATACCTTATTAAGATCCTCTGCTTCATACTTGTCTGTCTCCATTTTTTTCTCTTTTAGCCAGTCTTTGAGAAGTTTTAATGCCCATTCTGTATTTTTTTGTGTGTTGGCTTCGTAGCTGTCATGCTCTATTTTGTCAAGTTCAGTCTCAGTAAGCTGTCTGTGTCTTGTCGTGGTTGTCCAGTGTTTGTCACAAGATGGCGCCAAACAAACAGTAATCTTTATTGGCGCGGAGCGATCTTACTCGTAAAAGTAGTACCGGCTATGCGTTATTATTTTGGAGCGGTTATTATTCGAAAAGAACGAACCTGCAAATGTCTCAACTGACCAATCAGAATCAAGCATTCCAGAGAGCCGTGTAATAATGGACTTTAACAGAGCCCAACACTTAATACTTAACTCAATACTTAACAGTTTTTTTCAACGGAGTTTCAAAGATCTCTAAACGATCCCAAACGAGGCATAAGGGTCTTATCTAGCAATACGATTGTCATTTTTGACAAGAAGAATAAAAAATATGCACTTTTAAACCACAACTTTTCGTCTTTAATAAAAACTTTTTACATAATAAATCCAGCGTGACCTAACGTAAATGCGTAGTGACGTAGGTAGGTCACGTGTTACATATATAAAACGCACATTTGCGGACCATTGTAAACAATAAACTGACACAAAGACATTAATAAGTATCAGTTGACATACAACAACGTAGGAACGGTCCTCTTTCAAGACGCTTGTACAGTAAACAATGGGGCGGAGTTTCGCGTTCGTCCTCTGTGACCTCTTGACGTGATGACGTATTGCGTGGGGTCAGCTGGAGCATCACGACTGGATCTACATGACGAGAAGTTGTGGTTTAAAAGTGGATATTTGTTATTTTTATTGTCAAAAATGACAATCGTTTTGATAGATAAGACCCTTATGCCTCGTTTGGGATCGTTTATAGTCCTTTGAAACTCCGTTGAAAAAAAACGTTAAGTGTTGAGTTAAGTATTAAATGTTGGGCTCTATTAAAGTCCATTAAAATTTGAAAAATCCTGCAATGTTTTCCTCAAAAAACATAATTTCTTCTCGACTGAACAAAGAAAGACATCAACATTTTGGATGACATGGTGGTGAGTAAATTATCTGGATTTTTCTTTTAAGAAAATGGACTAATCCTTTAAGATACAGTAAGTGGATGGTTTCCATTGTGTTCCTATGTGATTACTAAGGTCTGCTGCTATTAGGTTGCTAAGATAACCTGGTTGGTTACTAAGGCATTGCAAAGTCTTTGCCAGGGTTTTGTTGCTACATTGAATGAGCCCACTCTCCAAATATAGCTCATGTCCCTAATTTCAAGATGTAATGGATTGAACTGGAGCACGACAGAAACTCTACTAAAAAGAGAAGTTTGTGACCAATACACTTTTGTTTTATGGTGTTTGAGGGCACCTCCGTTCTCCGTCAGCTTGTACTGTAAAGTGTTACAAAGTGCTCTCCAGGGACAAGTGTAATTTTCATCCAAACATCTTGTGAAAATCACCTAATGGGAGGCATGCAAAAATCATCTAGAAATCAAAGTATTATGTTTGTAGTGAGTAACCACCATATGAGGACACAAAGAGCCACTGTAGGGAACATAATCCACAACAATCGTACTGTATGAGCTCTTCTGGTTTCTGCAGCCAGCCACACGTTATGGGTTTTAACTAACAATAACAACACCACACCGGTCTTTACTTTTTCACATGAGAGGAGAAGCTGTTCACAGCACAGACAAACATCTAAAGCAAATCTAAACCTTGCAAATTGATGGTGACACATCGTGGGGCTAGCGGGAGATTATTTTTTGTTAAGACAGACCTGTCAATCAACTTTGAATGCACGGTTACCTTGGTGTAAAATGGAGTGTTGTTTACATTTGGGTTAAAATAATTGCCACTGGGTGGGTCGGACTCAGGTTTCATTTTGTTTAGTTTGTCTTGTGATTTTTGATTTATGCACATCAGGTTCAGTTAAAAAGTGATTTGGGTCATTTAGTGTCGAGTACATTACTTTGGACCTGAGAAGACCTCTACAGGAAACTTCAGAATGTTGGTGGCAGTATGAAGAAACATCTAGCCTGTTTAATCTGAGTAATGTTGGAGTATCTTGGTTTGAGAAGCTGAAGATAGTTAAAGTAGATGATCTGGGCACACGGATCAAACAGGGTTGAGCGACACTAAAGCCGAAGGCTTGTAATCGGCTCAATCTGTAAGGCTACTGGGACGGCAGGTGCTTATGAAGATCCAGCCGTACAGAACATGTTCCTCAGAAAGAGAAGAGAAAAGTGAAGCGAAAGATCTGATACTTAATAGTGATCTGATCTGATCAAGATCTGATACTGTTTGTACTCAAAATGACTTTGTTCATTTAACTTATTAACTTACAAAAACCAATCAAGTGCAATTAACTTAAAATGATCAGTTTAAAATGCTGTGAGGAATACCCATAAGCCCTTGCACCTGAACATTTTGAACCATTTAATTATGGTCAAAGAATAACAACTGATGGGACATAAAAACAGTTGTTAATAAAAAATGTTACACTCTTTGTAGCATTAGAAGGTTTCCCGCAGCACTTTTCAGTTCGGGCGGCCCGCCTAAGCTGGGAAACTCTTCCGCCTTAAAGGGACACTTCACCCATTTCCATTAAGCTTTGTATAGTTAGAACCCCAGTCATATTTTTGAATGGTCATTCATCATTTCCTTAGTTTCCGCTGAGACAGGAGAAATACAGATTTCAGTGTGGCACTTCCTTCTTTCAATGATGTAAAAATCATCATTTTGCATCATTGAAAGAAGGAAATGCAATATCTTTGTTGAGGGAGTGAGATTACAAACACCCCTTTTCCAAGTCAAATAGGCACCAAATTCTAAATTTATGTTACATTTCGACTACAAATATGACACACTTTCAATAAAGATTAATGTTTCTACGGGTAAAATGCTCCTTTAAAATTGCTGCAAAAAAGGCCGCCAAATGCATCTCAGAGAATAGCGCGGACGCTCTTCACATCCCAGATGCATTTTCCATGTATTTTCTGTAATATCTGTGTGAAAAGGGCTACAGAGATAGCCCTGAATACCTTTTATTACACATTGTTATATAAAGTTAAATGACAATTTTAGTTCAGTCTTAATTGTTTAAGTGCACTGTACAAACTCCAAATTTGGTGAACTTAACAATTTAAGTGCAGTCTATGTGGCCACCAAGTTAGGTGAAGTTAAATATATATACGTTTTTGGGAACCCCATTTATTAATTGTATGGAGGAAACGAGTTTACTCAATCAAACGATTTCAGTCAACTTAATATGGTTTTCAGTATGCCAAAAGTAGGGTAACCTTTGCAGCATATGAAACACTTGGCCTCTCTAGTTGTACAAATGCCATAATGCCACAATCCAGAAAGGTACGACCAACACAGCATCAGCAACCCTCCTGCTTGGTGCACAGGAGAAACTGGACCTGTTTGAGAGCAGTCATCTTCCTCTATTCCTGAACTTTTCCTGCCATCTGCAGCACAGCAGATGCTCACCTGAAACACTGTGCAGATGGTTCTCGACGGTGCTCTGGCTAAACAAATCATTGTGTACACCGCAGACCCCGTTCACCTTCAGACCGCAACGACGCCTGCCAAACACCACAGCCATTCAAACTCTGAGCTCATCTGTTTGTGATGTTCTAGGTTCATGTAGGGTTAAAGTTCATCTAAACATTTTAATTCTGTCTTTCCAGACCTGTATGCTGTATGTTTTTGTGCAATGCACAACAAAAATCAAATGAGAAAAATCATCTTTCATCTGTTCCTCAGACAAATGCAAGAGCAAAATCCACCTTCTGTACTTCGTAGAAAGAAAAAACAGCATACAGGCTTGTAATGACAGTGAATATAAAAACGCATTTGATTTTACAATTTTGAGTGAACTGTTTCTTGAAGAGATGAAGCAGACAGCCAGGAGGAGCATGGCAGGGGTGCGAGTTCAGTGTTTGGTCAGTGCAGCGGGGCAGCCCTCACTAAAAGCTTGCATTATTAATAATGACTCATTTGTTTCTCTCAGTAGCAGACAGAAAACAGAGGAAAGTGCTCTCTCTCTCTCTCTATGAGAAGGACAAACTATCAACCTCTCTGTTCGTTTAGTCTTTATGCTGTTTCTTTAAAAGCACTCTCCACATTTCAGCATTTCTGAGTTAGACGACTGAACCTTTGACCAATGCTCTCAATTGTGCATGGTTCTCCGACCCCCAGAGATCCTTAAAAATCACCTTCATCATCAGCCTTCAAACTTCTTCACATATGGACAAAGACTTCCACCTACAGACTATCTTAAGAATACTGCTGCCTGATAGATCGATGGATGGATGGATGGATGGATAGATAGAGATAGATGCCACCTGATATATTGTCTCTCACATATATATATATCACCAGAAAGGTTTTTAAACTCACTGATTATAGTTTTTATTGACAGTTTTTTTTTATAATGATTGTGATTGGAATAATATCACCATCTGTGCTGTGTTTAATGATTTTGGAGTTTCATTAAAAGATGCTTTAGTGGTTTAGATAAATATACAGGTAACAAAATTACACCTGCAAATTATGGGTAATTGAAAAACCATTACTGGCAAAACTATTTTTATTATAAATATTATACAGACTTTTTCCATGTTTAGTGCTATAATTGGGTCCCCAGTGCTTCTATCAACCTAGAAAATGTGATAAAGATCAACCCAGTAACTTAGTTTTGGACAACCATTCTCTGCAAGCATGTGAAAAAATTGCTCATTGAGATTTGGCTCCCCTTGTGATGTCAGAAGGTGACCTTATTATAATAATACCGCCCCTTAAGGGCATTGCCGCGACGGCATAGGTTCCACGTCGGTTTTCATTTACACTTTTGCATCGTCGTCCATGTCGAAGTGCAAACACACGCGCAGACCGCTGGTAGGCAGTATCCACGCGTGTAACCACAGTAGCAGCGCGACTGTCAAAGAAGAAGAAGAAGCTTGGCAAGTTAACCCACAAATGAAGAAGAAACAGCAACTTGTTGTGTATGATTTGAGAAGACCAGCAAGTAAATAAACAGCGACTTTTGTTGCAGTTTGAGTTAAATCACTCATCAACTTCTCTCATCTTTGTTTTCACCGTCGCTAACGGAAATACCTATGACGCAGTTTTTTTTTTACCTGACGGGAGGGGTTCTGGTGGACCAATTACAGCGCTTGTGGTCCGCGTGGAACTGATGCGCTGTTAAAAAATTTGCGAGGTGCACATCAGGCTACAGATAACCTATGGCGCTACGGCGTCGAGCTTACACACCACTATGAATCGGGCTTTAATCTGCACTATCCAACCACGGCACTGACATTTAGTGCAGAGATCAGCCATTTACATTTAAAAGGACACACACAAAAACTGCACATTTTTGCACATACTGTACCTACACAGTGTCAATTTTAACATGTTATAATAATTTATCTATGATGTATTTTGAGCTAAAACTTTACAAATGTACTCTGGGGACACCAAAGATTTATTTTACATCTTAAAAATGAAAAAAAGGAAAAAAATTCCCCTGTAAAAGGTACATACCTCTACAAAACTTTTACATATTAAGATCTTTTTAAAAGGTACCATGTCCCAGTGACAACTTGTTTTTACTTTTTTAGTTTGTGGACAACACTCTTAGAATGGATGTGAGAAAAACAACACATTACTGTTCATTCTGGGACAAATCACTAAATGCGTTGTCCCAGAATCCACCCATCTCTGTGTTAATATTTAAACAACAGATTTTGTGTTACTTTTAACACAACTTGCGTTTTATTTTAACACAAAATCAACACAAAATAACACATAATGTGTTAAAAACATAACACAAAAAGATGTGTAAAAATTAGGGATGCACCGATACAGATACTGGTATCGGCCTCCATACCACATTTTCTAAAGTACTCGTACTCGTGTAAAGTCCCCCGATACCTGGAATCGATACCACGGTTTGAGAAATGTCTATGTTTGAGCGGCGTGTAAGGGGTTAATGCCTCTTGTGTTGTCCAAAGAGGCAGATTTTACAACAAACTGGAAAACTAGTCCTTTGTTTTTTTGTTAAATTATATGACTAAAGCTGTTACCTGTACATTTAAATCATGTTTTTTTATTAAGTACTTGGTATCGGTATCGGCAAGTACTGAAATGCAAGTACTCGTACTCGTACTTGTATTCCAAAAAAGTGGTATCGGTGCATCCCTAGTAAAAATAATGCATCCTTTCTAAGAGTGAACTAAACTTTCAGAAAGAAAATGTTCAGCTGTCACTGGGGTGGTAGAGTTTATTTTAGACCCTGTATACGGTAAGGTTAGGGTTAAATTTTGGTCCACATTTTAGAATAATTTGGAAGTCACCAAATCGAAAATCAAAAATCATAAATGGTTGTATTTTAGCATCTTCATCTTTTACACCCCTTTCCTGTAAAAATCTAACCATTTTACCAAGCACATTTTAGCAAGACTTTTTCATCTTTCATGGCTGCTTTTTCTTCATTATTTAGTTCAAGTCATCCATATCAAAGATTATTTTGGCACAATTATATTTACATTTATGCATTTTGCAGATGCTTTGATCCAAAACGACTTAGCACGAACAGCACATTATAAGGTATACATTTTTCATCATGTGTGTTTAAACACGTTTTTTATACTTAAATCTTAGATGTCAATATTTGGTGGTTTGAAATCTCTGTTAAAGTTTTTAAAGCATCAAAATTGTCAAGTCCATAACAGAGAAATGTCATATAGTTTATATATCATACATACGTTTTGGCTGCAAATGACACATGCGCTGTAATTGCACATATACAGAAGCACTGATATTTTTGTCAACAAAAGGTGTTTTTTTTAAATACCTACGGATTTAAAGAGTTTTAAGATCATGGGAAACAATTCAGTCAAGTGTTTTTAAAACTTTTCAATGGTAGAGTTTTAAAAATGTAAGTATAAAATCATCTGTGAGCTGTGTGCATCAGCTTCAATACGAATGCATGATGATCTCTCTGTACCAGCAGTCCACATCTAACACTAAACTACCGTAAACACCATGGGGGTTTACATGGTGACATGGACCTGTGCCAAACACTGTCTGACATGGATATTAATTAAACTGTTCTTTAATTATCTGCCCTGTTTTAGTGCTTCGCTGGTTAATTATAGATAGTTATCTACTGTATGCACTAGACTAGGGATGGACTCAGATATACTCAGATACCAACAAAACAAGCAGACAGATGCTTTAATAAGGACACAACCATTCCTAAACATACTGCAAGGGAACACATGCATTTGTACATTAAAGGTGCAATACAATTATTCAGGATACATAGATGCATATATAGCTCAGGGCTCACTAATCTCTAATCCTCTCCTATACCTGAAACAGACAGAAATAGTTGAGTGCAGACTTCCCAAAAGAAACAGTCGCTCATCACAATTATCACAAAAACAATGGGAGTCCAAAAAAAGGCCTCGGATAGGAGAGAGCTTTACAGAATAAGCTCAAGGGAAGAGCAGAAAGAGACAAGAGGGTATTGTGTCACTTCCAGGAATAACAGACGGGTGTCAGATTGAGTGAGAAAATGCATACGATCAAATAATGACACAAAAAATCCTGCTAGGTTAGACTGAGATCAGATTGAGCAGTAGGGCATGAGTGATATAAGAGCTGCCCGTCTCACCTGCTGTCTACCAATCCTCTTATTCATAGCAGCAATATAACAGGTGCATCATGGGGCTCGTGATACTAGCCATCCACAAGTACATACTGGGGCCATATCACCAAACTTTTTTAAGATGGAAAATAAATCTTTGGTGTCCCCAGAGCACACATGTGAAGTTTTAGCTCAAAATACCATATAGATCATTTATTATAGCATGTTAGTATAGAATTGCCACTTTGTAGGTGTGTCCTTTAAAATGCAAATGAGCTGATGAAATGCAAACATTTATCGCAATGATAGTGGTTTGTTGCAATTGAAACTCAATTGTGCTGTCAATAATTTCTCTCTCTCTTTCTCTCTGCACTAAATGTCAGTGCCGTGGTTGGATAGTGCAGATTAAGGGGCGGTATTATTATAATAAGATCTCCTTATGACATCATAAGGAGAGCCAAATTTCAATTAGCTTTTTTTACATGCTTGTGGAGAATGGTTTACAAAAACTACTAAGTTACTGGGTTGATCTTTTTCACATTTTCTGGGTTGATAGAAGCACTTGGGACCCAATTATAGCACTTAAACATGAAAACAGTCAGATTTTCATGCCATGGCCCCTTTAACCTAGTATGATACAAACATCTTTAAAATGCAGCTAAAAAATGTTAAGAATTGTAAAGGCAAACTTCAGCCACAAAATAAAAAAAAACTGTAATTACTGACTCAACCTCCTGTTTTTTTCAATCCTTTTCATTCTTTTGTGGAACAAACAGTTGAGCTCATAAGTTTACATCCCACATTGCAAAATCTGCACAATGTTAGTACATAAGGGATCACACAAACTGCAGTTTGTTTTTATCTTTTGTAATAGTTGTGTCTCAATTGTCCTTAGTGTAAAAAAGATCTTAGCATCCCATAAGCCCTGGTCACACTGATAATGTGTCTGGGATTTGTCCGGGATTATTTGATTTTTGGTTCATTCACACTGCCAATGATTTTCTGGAATCTGTGTGTGCATTCACACAGACACCTTAACCCTACCCCAAACCTTACACTAAACCCAAACCCTTTTTATACAAAATGTTTAATTTATTATTTTTATACTGTATTATGTAACGTAATGGATATATGTTTAGGAACATTTTAGTAACAACAGTAACAATATAGCATTCAAAATATATTTTAAGCCAAAAAAAAAAAATCATTTAACATGTTCATTGTGAAATTCTCTGAATATCATAATCATTTCATTAAATGGTTAAACTGTCTTAAATAAATAAGTCAGAAAGTATGACTGAAAACACGTCATGAGTAAGAAACGCCAATGCCTATGCCAATATTTATGAATAGGAATAACTTGCATACAAATTTGTAAGTTTGTCAAGCTGTAAATATGTAAATAATTTATGTATTAGTCCTGTCAAAACGTCAATATTATATGTTTCAGTGTTTTAAACGTAAGTAAATGTATGTATGGTACAACCACACTGAAATGTTAAACCCCTTACAGCATTGTTTCTGCCTTTTGTTAACACAGGAAGCATTCTGTAAATGTTACGGCAATGTCACTAGGTCCTCTTTACGGAGTGATCCCAGAACATTTACAAGACATGTTTGTGTTCAAACAGAAGCCTCTCTGACAATTTAGGGACCAAAGTGCTGTGTGAATGAGGTTTTATGTTGGAAAAGCTTAAAATATGCAGAAGATGCTGAAAAAGCAAAGAATGTTTGGGACCTGAAGGATTTTTCTGAAGATCAATGCCTCAAGAACAACAATCATAAAACATAAAACCAGTCATTGATCAACCAGGTAACACCATACATGTCACCTCCCCTTTTTTCTGGGAATCTCCCATATTTTACATTTTTTTTCCTGTCATCATCCAATTTAAACAATTTTCCATATTTCTCCCATATTTTTAATCTTTCTATAAAAATATCCCACTGGCCATATCTAATGTTTTCTACATTCACCCCCAAAGAAAATAAGTAAAGTGTTTAGACAGATAAATCAAAAGTTAAGTGAATTTGTGATTTAAACAAGCAAAAAAAAATAATAATAATCTGCCAATAGGGTGTGAAAATGTTACATTAGTAGTAGTAGTACAGTAGTAGTTTATTTTCTCCAGTCATTCAAACATAACTACAAACACAAACAACATTTTATAGTACAACAATGACTGAAGGGGTTTAGGCTGAAGTGAAACACGTATTGATGCCTAACCCTATTCCCTATTTACATTCATTTATCTTGAATTAAGTGTTTAAGAAAAAAGTAAATGTCACCTTTCTTACCCCATTGGCAGACTTTTTTCTTGTTTGAAGCACAGATGTACTGAAATTTGATATTTTTTGTCAACAAACTGGACTTCTAATCTAATTTTGCTCATCAAGAAATTGCATCTTGATTTAAGAATTTTTAGATATTTCTATTGAAAACAAGACAAAATACTAAGTAAGAAAGTCATTTGTTGCAGTGTACCCATCCATTCCCTTGTGTAGTAATAAAAACGGGTTGTTGGGGTTGTGTTTTTAGGGTTCAGAAAATGTCCCTAATTTTCAAATCCCAATGTTGACAGATATGGGTAACACATAATATAGTATTAAGGATCAAGGGTGTGTAAACTTGAACTGGACACTGAACTGGACAAAAGGTTTTCTTTTCAGAAACATTCTGCAAAATATTGTTTTTTATTTCCACCAATAAAATCATATTAATTCATAACAGCATAGGTTGATTTAATTATAACAGATTTTTCAATTAAAATAATGAGAAAGCTCAGCTTTGTGGGTTTATCTTTTCATTTTTTTGAGTGCCAAAAATCCAAGCTAAGTTAAAACTAATGCCAAGTTCTCCTTCAACAATGAAATTTCCAATTAAATCCTTTGTAGAAACATGAAACGCTCTGTTTCTGATATTACGAAATTCCCCTTTTAAACAAATTAAAATAAATAAATGAAGTCACATTTATATAATATTCCAAGCTATAAATGTGATTGAATAAAGTAACAGTGGCCTTACTCTATTCTGATAAAACACATTACTGTAAGTACCCTTGACAGAACAGAGCTCATAAAATAAACGGCTGTTTTCTGTCCTGTCCTTCAAAACTAACATCAAACACTGACATCTGTGCATCTCGCCGTCTCTTTATTAGTGCAGAGTCAGAGACTACACTAGAAGAGAAACACAAACAGGACAGCTGCAGTCTGCTGACCTCGGTCAAAGCGGCGTCTAATCCATTCAGATAATGACATTATTAGCAGTGATTTGTGATGTATAGAAAAGAACTGAATTGTTGAACACTAGTGTAAAAATCTGCCATCTTTGAGCACATCAAACATCTCTCCTGAACATCCCTGCTGCTGTTGCTAGGGAACGGACCTGACAATGCTGTGAGCACTTCTACAGCATCAATATTTTCTTCAGCAGAAATATATGAGTGCTTCATCACACCCATATCTTAAAATTACAGTAAAAATAATTTGTTTGGCACACACAAAGCCAAAAACAATATCAATATGTGTTAAACTTTTTTCTTTCTTTTCTTGTTTGATTGACATTGAGATAGCTTTAAGATCTACTGTAAAGCAAGGATGTGTCTGTCAGCGCAAAGAAGATCGTATTTGAGTCTTGTCGCTCTTAATAAAATCAATCAGGTCCCAAACTTTATCTCTCTTAATAACTCTTTTAACATCAAGTCCTGCACTTTATTTTCTAATTCCTGCATGTTTTAAAACTGAAACCAAAACCTCAGATGCACAAGTGCAAGGAGAAGCATTAAGCATTAAGGATGGTACAGTACACCTTTAGAAAATGTACAAATAAAGATCAGTTTAGATGTTTGATGACTATTTACTTCCTAGGCTGCGTCTCAATTATCCAACAACATGCTAGGCCAAGGGTCAAACTGAAATTGCGTGTTGCGTTAATCACACGTTTATAAAATGATTGTCATCAAAATCAATTTACATTAACAGGTTCACTTTAACAGCCCTAATATTTATACATCAGTGGCTATGTTTACATGCACAAAATTTTGTCAATCTGAATGAATTGAATACGATTGAAGGTTACGACGATACAGTTTACATGCACCCTAAACATTGCAATCTGATTTAAATGTTCGTTTACATGTGCATTATGTATAATCCGAACCGAAAGTCTGCGCAAGCGCACAGCCAGGGTTGCCAGATTCGCGAATCAAAACCATGCGAATGGACGTACACAACTAGCCCAAAAGCACCCCAATGACTATTCACAGCCCAAAAACCAATAACTAATGAATTAAATATTTTAATCTTTAACTTGCAAAACAGTTTAAACAGTAGCCCAAATCTAAACTCAAAAAAGCAGAGGACTCAGCATCTCTCGTCGAGTTCACGCTTTATCTCTGGATTAAAGTCCAAACGGAGTTGGAGAAAGTTATTCTTAATCAGATATAGGTAAAGAAAACACACTTTTCAAAAGGCACAACGCTATTTTATTTCTTTAAGTAGCCTAATGTTTTAAAAGTACACATAAACGCGGCAGAATGTACATCGTGTGATTAACATCACCTTAAAAATTTGTGATGCTATTGTGTGATTATGTGACAAGAATCATGGGATATAAGAGTTTAATATGTGAAGTTGGAGCACAAATGTTCTGCACATGTGCACAAGGTATTTTTGCATCCGATTTAGAAAATACTACGATTGACGTGTTTACATGCATACTTTTCTCCTGATGATCGGATCAGAAATCGAAGTACACCACCCCCTTCAATACGATCCAAATTTGCATCCGATCGTCCTCAATCGTATTGATGAAGGTGTTTACATGAAGGCTTTTCAATACGATTGAGCCATTAATATGATTATAAACCGATTATTTGGTTGCATGTAAACATAATGTTACACTACTTTACAATAAAGTTTGCTTTAACTTAACTAAGTCAATCAGATAAAAAAAGAATAATACATTAACAGCATTTTTAATCTTGGCTAAGGCCAATTTCTACATTTTATTGATATAATTGATATTTCTGTAGAATTTGTATAAACTATAAAAAATAATAGCAGTAGCATAGAAACTTAAAATATGTAAGCATGTGCGAGGGTAATGGCGATACAGAAGGCTTTTAGTAACAATGACAATTTCCTGTGTGTCTAAAATGCCTTAAATGTGAATCTTTAATGGTTTTCATCTGTTATTACTCATTTTTCACTTTATCCAGAGTGCATGGTGCTCCTGTGATCAGTGCATTAAAAATCAATGGGACAGATTTGAAAAGCAAACTTTGCGTGTGCATTATAGAGAGAGAGAGAGAGAGAGAGAGAGAGAGAGAGAGAGAGAGAGAGAGAGAGAGAGAGCTGGCGCAGTATCATGCGTTCATTAGAGCACGGTTAGAAATCAATCGGACAGGATGAGAAAATTTATGCCTGGCAGACTGGAGGGGAGAGCAGAACATTGTAAGTTTCATTTTAATTTGTGGCTCCTGAATCTATTGGCACACCAAGTGACTTGGTGGATGGTTGTCATGGCAACAACACTTGATCCTCCAGATACTCCGCATATATCTGAACTAAAATGAACAGATATTATATCATTAAATAAGTGCAGAGGGAGATAGGGAAAAGTATTTCTGCTCGAATAAATCTGCCAAACAAAGGATTATAAAAATAAAGGAAAAAGTCAATTGATCGGTTGCCTGTTGGATGCAAAAAAAAAACAGCCAGTCCTTTTTAGTCAAATGAACTTCATATCTCCAGCATATGCTTAGCATTCAGAGCAACTTAAGCCACTGTAATGCTATACCTGTACAACAGAATATTGCACAATACAACAAATATAATGCTCTGCTACAATTATCCACGCCACAATAACATAAAGCAGCCCATACTAACACCAATGATCATATCATCCTCCCTAGCCCTAACTCTACATCACTCAAACACAAAAAGCATGAAGGACGATCCAAGCTGTGCTCTCTGAAGCGGGACTCTCGAGGTGTGAGAATGGCGGGGTTGGAGAGCACGGATCGGGATGCTCTCGGCTGGATATCACGCCCTCTCCGTCGCATGTGTTCTCTCTGCTTGACACTTCCTCCCACTCACGCCCGGTTGTGCAACGGCTGTTACGCAAGAAGGAGCAGTTCCCGGACTGATGAGAACCTTCGGACCGCTGCACAAGGGAAAAGATTTGGCAGAGCGAGAGGATTGTGGATGAAAAACGGTAACAAAAGAAGAGCGGGCGAGAAAAAATATCGATATTATTCAATTCTTTCATCCCCAGGCCTGCTGCTGGTAAGGAAGGTTTGTGCTGCAGGTGAACAGGTACGCAGGCCGGTGAACTGAATATCTCATCAATGTCTTAAACTGACAGTCAATAGGTTGAGAGTGGAGAGTCTGGAGAGATTTGGGGAAAGTACTCTTTCAATTAAAATAATTAAGGTGCCACTTCAAACACAACAGTTTTTTATGCATTACTCTTTAACGAAGAAAAGCAAAGTCCTTCAACTCTCTATAAAGCACAAAAGACTTCATAAGAGACATTGGGCCCTATTTTAACAATCTTAACAAGTGCACTGTCTAAAGCAGGGGTGTCCAGACTTTTTTGTGTGGTGATCTACTTTTAAAATGATAATTTAACGGCGTGTTAGGACTATACAGCATATCAATACATTGAATTTAAGGCTGTCCCCATTAGGCTACTCCATTCTTTTTGAGGAGTTAAAAAAGTCCTTAAGTACATGTCAAGTACTCCTTAAAATAGCGGAGATGCGGTTTACTGAAACAAACTAGAAAAAGACAACAGTATCAGAAGCGTATCTATCTCTCTCTCTCTTGTTCATTTGCTCGTGCACACACACACCGTGCGCATGGATCCGCTCCTGATTCGCATCCTGGTTAATTTCGTAAATTAGACGACTGAGCCGCAGCGGGAAGGCATAAGATTTATAAAAAGACATTTGAGAAGAAAGGCACAGCAACTCAAAAAGTCTTGCGTGTTTCACAATTACTCTCATAATGCCAATTTCACGCTTTGTTTTCCGATCCTCATGGAGTAGCATATATAGTTAACTTATGTGCGATCTACCGGCATTGCCTTTGCGATCGACGTATTAAACACCCCTGGTCTAAAGTGCAAGGCGCACGGTCTAAATGTCCGTGTCCGATGCCACTTCTACTAATTTAACGACGGGAAAAATGGTTTTTGCGCCATGAGCACGGTCGAAAAGGGTTGTTCCTATTCTCCTAATGAGTAATGGGTGTGTTTTGGGCTTAAAGTGCAATAAACCAATGAGAGTCTTATCTCTCATCCCCTTTAAAAGTCAGTTGTGCTGGCGCTGTGCGTAATCCTTATTTAGATGACAGACTTTGTAACTGAAAAACAAAGCGGAGGAAGAAGACCATCACACCATGACATTTTTATTTTTTGGCATTCGCGTTGTTGTCCATTTGTATTACTAACACACTGTATAAATAAAACAAAAAACAATATTGCGCCATAGACTCTAGACTTAAGAGCAGGTTTTAGTTGGTCAATGGCGTAGTCTATTTTAGTTGACTCAAAATAGCATCGCGCCAACAATGAATGAATGAATGTTTGTTGATTCACTTACTAAACATAGAATAAAATATATGTACAGAAAATTAATTACAGACAGACAAAATGGTAACCGAACAGGTGTAGGCTGAAGCCGCGGCTTATTGCGCCTACCCTATTTACAAAATAACATCTATCCATCAAAATTAAACATAAACAATACCTGCATAAACATATACATACATACACACATACATACATTTATATATATACACACATACATACATATATACATGCATACATACATACATATAAAATGCAGAAATTCCACTTCCACAGTCAATGTTTTCAAATCTCCATAGTGGAGCGACTTGTGTCTAGACTGACTAACCAAAACCTTTTATAAAAAGACTTGCTGTATCATACTGATGATGAACTGTAAACGTAATAATAGCAAATTGAAATCACATCTCTCGCTGCGAAGAAAGCGATGGAGAGTCCTGTGCTAATGGATGGCGTACAGCTTGTCTTGCGCTGTCCTATTTGAAAACAGTAATGAGGCGTTTTGCTGATGATGGGTAGGTGGTATAAACACAATGACTGGGCTCTACTGACCGACCACAGATGGGAAAAGGCCAAAACCCACACAAACAGCTTGGAAAGCTGTGATAGTTGGCAAGCAGACGCTTAAAACTATGCTGCTTCTAAAGTGAGAGTCAACTGGAGATGGATCAATTTCGGATGACCCGCCGAGCAACTTCTGTTACACAGATTCATCCTGCATTGTGCGAGACTGCGCCTTTATTTGGGTTTGAGAGACGTAATGGGATTATGATGCAGAGCATTGTTTAAATAAAGCACATGGGGATGCATTCGTGCAGGCACAAACCACAAGCATCTCATATAATTTCTGTTTCCCAAGTAAGGGTCACTTGGGAAACTTGATAAACTCTTAAAGGTGTGATAAGTGATTCTCTTCAAAACATTTTGGGTTATGCCGGTTGAAAGTGTCCTTATATCCTGAAAGCAATCATTGCATTAAGTAATCTAAATGTATTTTATAAATATATATTGACTATGGAAGGTATGGGACCATAACATGTTTGAATGATATGATAGTAGTATGAGTTCCTTACCAGTCAGCGTGTGTTTGCATACCACTGCACAGCCTGTTCACACAGACATCATACGTCATCTGCATGTTTACATAAGATGGGCAAAGGGAGCGAGGATGACAGACAAACAGCAACTACTGAACTTTAACTTCACTTCTTTATCTCGCTACACTAGTAAAGGCATCAATCTTTGGTGTCTCAACATTTGTGAAGTTTAAGCTCAAAATACCCGACAGATCATTTATTATAACATGTTAAAATCGCAACTTTGTTAATGCAAACACTGATCACCATAATGGTGGTATGTTGAAATTATAACTCAATTGAGCTGTCAATTATTTTCTCTATGCACTTAATGTCAGTGCCATGGTTGGATAGTGCAGATTAAGGGGCGGTATTATTATAATAAGATCTCCTTATGACATCATTATATTTTTTCACATGCTTGCAGAGAATGTTTTACCAAAACTAAGTTACTGGGTTCGAAACTTTTTTTACATTTTCTAGGATGATAGAAGCACCATGGACCCAATTATAACACTTAGACATGGAAATTTTCATGATATGTCCTCTTTAACCTGACCTGATTATAGTAAAAGATTTGAGTAAAAAATATTTCTTGTCCTGTCAGTATGATTTTTCAAAAAAAAATCTCTGGGCTTGACAAAGTTAGAAGGTTAAAGCTGTTTAAAAGCATTAAGGACGGCTGGCCACTGTTGCCCGCACCACTGATCCAATTACATATTTCATTATTAATCCCATGTCCTCCAATAAGATTGGATTGTAATATCAGAGTGCCCTCCTCTGGATGCAAAACAGCAGAAGCTTTATCAAACCTTAAATATAACCAATCCAGTTTAAATCTACCATGACAGCTCCGTAAGCCCATTCCTCTGGTTTTAAAGCAGATCTTTTAAAATATGTCAGGAAACAGTGAGAGATGCACAGTATTACATTAACTAGATGCTAAAGAGCTTAAAATCACACAATATCACAGTGTGAAAACACAAAATTAGAGCTTTTACACATCATTCCCTTTTTTCTATGCTCCGCTATCACACTGTGCAATACGACACAAAAAAATATTTGACTTGCGTGTCTTTTAAGTTTCAACATGCTCACTAAAACTGGATTTTGGCTTCAATCTTTCTATTGATTCACTCCAAACACACACACACACGCACACGCATATTATATATATATATATATATGTGTGTGTGTGTGTGTGTGTGTGTTTGGAGTGAATCAATAGAAAGATTGAAGCCAAAATCCTGTTTTAGTGAGCATGTTGAAACTATGTATATATATGTATATATATATGTATATATATATATATATATATATATATATATATATATATATATATATATATATATATATATTAGTAATATAATGACAGTAACTGTTTTTGCATACAAAGAAAATGAAAGTGCAATGGACCGGTCAAAACTATTACCAATTGCTGAATAGAAAATAAGCAATACATTATAAATTACAGTACATTTAGTGTACAAGACCGAACTCTTTATTTCATAATTCCCACTTTTCTCTGATATATCGCCCTGAAACGGAGCAAGAAGTCTGGTGCAGAATGATTGACTGTTAGTCGTTGAATTCGGTCACAGTGTGGGTGATAAAAAGACATTCTTACCTGCAGGAGCGTCTGCGTCACATATCTTGGTGATGGCAGCTGAATGATTCCCCTGTGATGGCTCTGCTGTGGGCAGTGGGGTCTGGGGAGAGATTATATAGGAATATGAAATAAGGACAAACATATAGATACATACATTACTGTATATACTTATACGTGTATATAAATATATAATGTTGATTACGATGCAAGTAAAGCGTAAGTATGAGCTGACAGCAGATTTGATGGCAGTCATTTCACGACCTACAGAGTTGAAATCTTTGCGCCTTGAAAGAATATTCAAAAGTGAAGCAAAAATAATCCTGATTGACTCATTCTGCATGATTTCATTTCACACTAACTAGTTATTATGAGAGTCTGATCTATGCATTATTGGGTAATTACATTATGAGAATGTGTTGAAAAATTCAATTACAGTTTTAAATGACACATTCATTATATTTTGAGATAATGGGTTACTGTTTGTGTTTGATAATAAAAGAAGTAAGCCCTTGTGGTTTAGGAACATATATTTTCTGGGTTAAATTAAAAGTATATGAACTACGGGGAGACAATGTTTTGAACAAGTTGTGCCAGAACAAGTTGTGTTCAGCAGTAAGTACAAGAAATTGGTGATATGTGTAACTTGTCAGATCAGTCACAAGGGGAGCTCATGGGAGCTCATTTAGCAGATGCATCTGTAACCTTAAAGGGTATCATGACAATGAAGACTTGTATACTTCAATATTTGCCTTACAACTAAATTTCATTGATAAAAACATATCAAATATTTTCACTACTTAAAGAGGACATATCATGAAAATCTGACTTTTTCCATGTTTAAGTGCTATAATTGGGTCCCCAATGCTTCTATCAACCTAGAAAATGTAAAACAGATCAACCCAGTAACTTAGTTTTGCTAAACCATTCTCTGCAAGCATGTGAAAAATAGGTCTTTGAAATTTGGCTCCTCTTGTGATGTCAGAAGGGGATCTTATTATAATAATACCGTCCCTAATCTGCAACCACGGCACTGCCATTTAGTACAGAGAGAAAATAATTGACAGCACAATTGAGTTTTAATTTCAGCAAACCACCATTATGGTGATCAGTGTTTGCATTTCATCAACTCAAGTTTTGGTAAACCATTCTCTGCAAGCATGTGAAAAATAGGTCATTGAAATGTGAAAATTGTGATGTCATAAGGGGGATCTTATTATAATAATACCGCCCCTTAATCTGCACTATCCAACCACGACACAGCCATTTAGTGCAGAAAGAGATAAGAAAATCATTGACATCACAACTGAGTTTCAATTTCAACAAACCACCATTATGGTGATCAGTGTTTGCTTTTCAAAAGCTTATTTGCATTTTAAAGGACACACCCATAAACAACAAATTTTTCTCACACCTACAAAGTGTCAATTTTATCATGCTATAATAAATTATCTGTGGGATATTTTGAGCTAAAATTTCACATGTACTCTGGGGACACCAACTATTTATTTTATATCTTAATTTTTTTTTAAATGTCCCCTTTAAAAATCCTTACATGTATTACTTATTTTAAGCTGTGGAGGCCGCCATTATGCTTCGTGCATAGTGCATCTTGGTCGTTGAGGTGTAATAGTTAAATATTATTACAGTTCACTATTCTATTGTAAAAAGGTTTGCAGCTGTATTAAAGGCAAAACGTGGTCCAACACCATATTCATAAAAGAGCTATCAGCTATTTCCCTGGGGTTTACATTATTTAGTCCACCCCCTGTATCTGGGTTATTATGAGAATTTGTTTACGAGTAAAAATATTCTAGCTCAAATTTGCTTTCTTACTGTTTTATAGCAAAACAGCATGCTAGGGCTGGAGAAAGCAGACGGGCGCTGCCAGAGAGGTGATGGACAGGTTTAATTGGTCAGATTTCAACACATGCTGTGATGTTTACTGAGTAGAACAGGAGGTTGATTCTTGCCGTGAGCTGTTCTTTCCTCTTTTGTCCCATCAGCCCTCTGACAGCTTGTCGGTCTCAGAGCAAATTTCCCTTGATTTCAGCTTGTTTTCCATAAAGTTAACATAACAGTTTTGGAAATCAAAGAGCGTTATACGCACCACTGGATGGATGTTGAAATTGTTACCTTTGCTGGAGGTGACGAAATGAAATCTGACAAGATAACATATAGGTTGAACTGGTGGCTGAAAAAATTACCCGTTTTGATTGGCTGGCTAATGCAATTATTTGTGTTAATGCAATTATTGTTATATTTTTTAGATTTTAGAAACAACCTCTGTAGGAAAAAACTGCTATAGACTTTCCCAATTTGTGGGACTAAGGGGAATTTTGCATTGACATTAGATATCAGTGTCATTGCTCAAGATGCACACCAGTAATGTTTTTTGTAAGGTATGTTTGTGAAAAACTACTTAAATGTCGTGATATAACTTAAGCCTACAATAGTCCTTCCCCAATATCTTTTAAAACACTTACATGGTTAAGAGAAAGTACACCAGGTATCCATGACCCTTTTGTATGTCTGACTGCAATATGGACCAGACCTCATTTTGGCCATTGCCAAAATCTTTAGTTCATTTCATTGCTGTGCTATTTATCTTTTGGATGTGCCTTGTTTATAACACTTGTATTTCATAATCTAATGCTGCGCAGCAGTTGCTAGGCTGCAAAGGACATAGCACGTACAGATTTACATTGCATAAGACAGCAAAGTATATGTGGGCAAGTGTTCCAACAGAATATGCATCAAAATCAGTAAAAGACTTTAAAGAGAGTCTTCTTCTGAAAGGTTTTCAAACGTTTGCTATGTAAAGGGTTTATCATTACACACTTAAATCAGCAGTACAGGCCCAAAATGACAGTAAAGAGGGGATCTCACCTGCAGCAGGTATTTCTGACTGCCGTACATCACATATTGGGGAGCCAGACTGTAGATCATATAGCTGGTGTGGAGGACGATGAGGAGCAGGATCATACAGAGGAAGAGGAGAGCCTGTGGTCGGGTTCTTTGAGGCCTGATCTTATACAACTGTCCAGAAACAAATCAAAGAAATATCATTTATATGACTTAATGTTTATTTTGCTATAAGAATGGAAATGTGCATAGGAAACTACATTTACCTGTCTATCTTCAATTATGGAAATGATGGCCATTTAAATAAACACTACTATTTTTGTTACTTATATTACTACATTATCTCTGTAGTAGCTATTGCTATTATATTTATATTACTATTGTATATTATATTATTTAACACTTTTTTCCAAAGGGACTTACATGTCAATAAAAAATATACATTTGATCAGTACATACACATTATTTTCAAGAATTTTTTTTAGTATTTTTGTCTTGTTTTCAGTAAAAATATCTAAAAATCCTTAAATTAGGATGATTTTTCTTGATGAGCAAAACGACCCAAGAAAATAAGTCTAGTTTTTAGACAAAAAATATCAAATTTAAGTGATTTTGTGCATAAAACAAGCAAAAAAAAAATCATTTTTCTTAAATTTAGTGTTTAACAAAAATTTTCAAGTTGCTTATTTTGCAATTTTGCTTACCCCATATATATATATAGAAATAGTAAGCATTTTTGTTCTTGAAAATGAGTTTTTGCAGTGTATATATTTTTTTACTTGATTTCAGTACAAATATACAATTATCTAAAAAGTCTTAAATCATGAGCACACCGAGAAAAATTCCAAGGAATAAATCTTTGGCAATAAATAAATAAAAATACTACAAAATACTTTTTTGTTGGGTATATGTGTTTACTGGGAAACAAATGCACAACTTTTTGTGTATTGTGGAAAAATAGGTAAAAAACTATATATAGGTATGCAAATTAAATAAGTACTTAGAAATTTCTATATCTGATGTATTTCCCGGCATTTTGTTTGCAATTACAGCCTGACATATTATTGTATAATCTGGATTAATACAGTATAAAAGCAAGCAGTGATAAAAAATACTGTAAAGAAATACTGCCACATCTCACCCGCATCCAAAAGCACCAGATACCCATGTTACGAATCCCAGCCATAGAAGTGAGGACAAAATACATGGTGATGATGGTGATCAAAACATAATCCAGAGGAAATACCTAAAAAGAAAGGAAAATAAGAAATGAATTCTTCTGCCCCCGGATAGAGACAACAAACCAACAGAGGTTTGGTCTATTTCAGCTATTCAACAAGGGCTAAAAAGCTTCGGCTATTCATGTATCCACAACCCACTCATACAATGTTCTGCCTGTATTGTCAACAAAAAGCACTATCAACCATCACAAAGCCTAAAATGAAAACTGCTAAAAGACCAAGATATTGCTGTCTGCTTTGGTCTCTTTTACTTGTGTAATGGCATGGATTTTATAGTAAATGATCCAAGTTTCACAAACCATACAATGCTGGAGGATGTTGGCTACACACACACACGTTGGCATATGTGGTTTACAGGGACATTTTCATAGACACAATGTTTTTTCTACTTTACAAACTGTATTAGCTATTCCCCTAACCTACCACAGTCCCTAACTCCAATGTCACAAAAACCCAACCATCTTTAATCTATTAAAAAGTACCATTTAGTATGTTTTTTGTTAGCTGTTCAGTTTATGGAGACACTTGCTGTGTCACGGTAAACCATGTTTATAGCAAAGTAAATATGTCATCATACACTATTACCCGTAAACAACATATACCAACCCACGCACACACATTGAACAACAGTGACCTAAACTACTTCCCTACACATTGTTGAGGTGCTTTTTCGGCAACCCTGACTATTTTCTACTTTCAATAGAGCCACATGAAGTACACAGGAGAACTGTTTGGAAAGTCAAAGCTAAAAATGGTCCCTTTCGTCTTTTCCTGGAAGTGTTTTTGGCTGAAGTTCAGCTCGTACAAACAGTCATGCATCTTTCGTTGGCAGCTTGTCCTCCACTGAAGTTGAAATGCTTTTTTTAATATCAGCTGACCTTAACTGTTGCTTAGGTATCACGGATGAAATGACATCATGGAGGGACAAATTAGATATGTTTCTGGACGCACAAGCAATAATTTTCCGGGTGTCCACAAGAGCCGGCGGTTTATATGTTTCTGCAAATTACTTTTCTTTTTCCCGTTTCGCACGTCGTAATTGCTGAAATCAATGGCCTGGTTTCCTGAACAATTTGGTTTAATCAAGCCATCTTAAGCAGAGACTGAAACAAGTGATGGTGTTTTATTCAAGCACATGGAAACTGATCATTGTGCTACTTGAAGAAGATTGAAGGATTAGAAATCACCTCTGAGAAACTAGATGATGAAGAGCTGCTTATCTCCAATGCCTAATTTTGAGGTCATTACATCCAATTTCTTTATGGTACAAGTAGACCATTGCAAAAATATGAACTATGTGTGACAGTATGACAGCCCTTACGATAATTACCCATGGTTTTACTATAGTTGAAACCAAAAAACATGGCTATTATAGTTAAGCCATTGTTAACACAAAATAACCATAACTTTGCTACAGAAACCAGAAATCAACCAAAGTTACTTTAGTAAAACCATGGTTTAACCAATGGTAATCAATATGCCAAAAAACAGCATTACTACAACAAACATGCTTGATTTTCATAATGGAGAATTGTATTAGTTTCATCTGAGGTTATATTTTGTATTTTGCATATTGTTGGTGACTGTCAACACTTTTATTCTGGTTTTTGCTTTAAGCATCTAACTACAGGCACAAATACAGTATAAAAAAAATCAAGAACCTCAAATCAAAATGAATTTTAGTAAGGTCTTGTCTTTAAAACGGTCAAAATGGAAATATATGGACTGATATCTAAACAGTCAAATATCTAAATTAGTCCAAGTCCAGCCCGCCCCCTCATTTTATGTGGCCCATGCCGGCTTACAAATTATTTCATTGTTATTACACTGCAAAAAAATTAGTATTTTTGTCTTTTTTTTTGTAAAAATATCTAAAAATTCTTGAATTAAGATGCATTTTCCTTGATGAGCAAAACGACCCAAGAAAATAAGTCTAGTTTTTAGACCAAAAATAGCACTACATTTTTTGCTTGTTTTATGCACAAAATCACTTAAATTTGATATTTTTATATTTTGCTGATCAAGAATAAGCATCTTAATTTAAGAATTGTTTGATATTTTTAAAAACAAGACAAAAATACTAAGAAAATGTTTTCTTGAAAATAATTTTTTGCAGTGTATGGCCTGGTTTCATAGACAATGCTTAGCTAAAGCCAGGACTATGTTAAATTGAGATGTTTAAGCATCTTTTATAAACATACCTTAAAAAAAAATATGTAACTTGTGTGTTTCTTGAGACAAATCAATGGCACTGGCGTATTTAAAGATCTGCCAGTGATAGTTATTTTTAGTTAAATCAGCTCAAACTTGTGTTTTAGTCTAAGACTAGCCTTAATCCGTGAAACTGGGGGTATACGTTTATTTTTGGTATGGCTACCTGAAAATGAATCTCAATTATAGGGCCTGCACAATGAAGGAATCACAGAGAAATCTGAGTTTTTGTTACCACGTTTACTTTTTAAAAATCTGTACAAGAGTAGTACACTTGAATATCCTTTGTCATTATTTGTCCTAGGCTTTTACTTTCAAATCAATATCGCAGAGGTAATTATTCAATGTGATAAAAGAGTTTATACATTTATATACTCTTTCAGATACAACCGGCCCATTGACAACAACGTAAAGCTGATGTGGTCCGGGATGAATTGGACACCTCTAATCTAAATGGTGCTGATATTTCCCAGTGATACAAGAATACCGCTAAATATAATGGATCAATACATTTTGGCCTATGTATCATTCCACCAAAAACACACAATATACAGAAAGCAATTTAATAACACCAGCTATGAACTTTTGTTAATCTATAGGAAACAGTGGCCATTTTGAAGAACCTTAAACTCTGATCAATCAGTTTGTGTTTTCTTCCGACCTCTAAAGGGGTCATTTTATGACTTTTTTAAGATGTAAAATAAATCTTTGGTGTCCCCAAAGTACATATGTGAATTATTTTTAGCTCAAAATACTCCACAGATAATTTATTAAAACATGTTGAAATGTTTTTGGGTGTTTCATTTTAAATGCGTATGAGTTAATGAAATGCAAACACTGATCACCATAATGGTGGTTTGTTGAAATTGAAACTTTTTTAATTAAAACTCAATTGTGATTTTAATAATTTTCTCTCTCTGCACTAAATGTCAGTGCTGTGCTTGGATAGTGCAGATTAAGGGGTGGTATTATTATAATAAGATCCCCTTCTGACATCACAAGGGGAGCCAGATTTTAATGACCTATTTTTTCACTTGATTGCAGAGAATGGTTTAACCAAAAAGTTACTGGGTTGATCTTTTTCACATTTCTAGGTTGATGGAAGCACTGGGGACCCAATTACAGCACTTAAACATAGAAAAAGTTAGATTTCATGATATGTCCCCTTTAAAAATCAGAAAAAGAGCAATAAGTAGTATGTCTAAACTTTTGACTGGTAGTGTGCCATTTGGCCAGCTATAGTAAAATAAATTTCTCATTGCTACTTGTCTCAATGGAAGCATGCAGCCTCCGGCAAGAAAACCAATCCTTTCCATCTCTTGTCACCAATCCACGGCACACAGATGACAGTATCGCTCGGTTAAATGTTGGTAGTAAAACTAAAGGGATAAAATACTGTGGAGGAAGCGAACAAGGCTTCTTATTTTTGGCATCTGCTCATCCCGAGTCATTACATACAGTAGAGCTGAAGCCAAAAAAACACAATGTGAAAAGAGACCTCCCAGAACAAGGAATAAAAACCAAATACAGATTCAGACCGAACAATCAAAGCAAATGTGAAAACAGTCCCACTAATAGCAATAAAAAAAGTTGTTTCTTACCGGTTGCAGTGCCAGCAGTAGCTCATTAAGTGGGTTGGTTAAGTTGGTCCCAAAGATGATAAACCCAGTGCTGATACCAGCTGAATGTAAAGCCTTATCCAAACTGCAACAAAATAAACCAACGAAAAAACATCATTAACTACAGGACTACGCCTTCTGTCACAAAGCAAAGAACAATGAGTCTTAGTATGAGCTCATTTGATAAAGACAAGTTGTTGTGTAATAATAACAACAAAAGACTCCAAAGATTACATCAACACTACTTCAGAAGTTTCATTTCCGATGTGACTGTTTAATGGCAGAGACATGAGTTGTCAGGATGTACTGCAGAACAGATATTTTGGATAAAGTGCTTTTATCCTTGTTGCAATGACATCTGTGTCAAAGTGACATCTGGAACTTACTTGGAAATAAACAAGGTCACGATGAACAGAAGGGCAACCAGGATGAAAAAGACCCCAAGCAAAATCTGAAAGGACAGAAAAAGATAAAGTTAGACCGGTGTTGGCAAGCCTACTAACTAATGGACTACATGAGCAGGACTAACATTGGTGCCTCTCCAAAGAGACGAATAGTGATGACATAATATAAAATGGAAGTAGCAAGACAGCAAAACATGAGTCAAGGCTAACCAGGACTGAATATATTTGGCATAAAGATTTTATTTCTAATAATTACTGATGTAGGTGAAACAGTCAATTGACATTCTTAACTAAATATTTATGGTGCCACAAAACGTAGAGCTGACTTTAAAAAATTATAAATTAAAATGAACCATCTGAACAAAACAATGTGTTCAAATAAATTGAACTAAAAGAAAGTATTTGACAGAGACACACATCATAGGTGAGGCACTGAAATTCCCGCTACAGTATGTTGATACTTCAGTTGTTAGATAAAGTGTCTTGTTACAAGAAAAGCAACACTACATTGAAAACAGCCAAACTACTGTCATGCTACTGAAAAATGTCTGTAGTAGCATTAATTTATTCACCCACCCCAAAGGTGATTTACCGTACAAACAAATTTACATGTCTCCCAAATGTCAAGACCAAGACCAAAACGCTCTCTGCAAAGTTTTTTTTTATTAAAATGTAATTTCATGCATTCTGACTTATTAACTAAGTTAAAGAGGTAGGTGTAATAAGCTATGGCTTCAGCCTACATCTTTTCGGTTACCTCCCTTTTTGTAATGAATTTGCTGTAAATATATTTTGTCCAATGTTCAGTAACCAAATAAACTTTCATTCATTCATAATCTTCATGCTTAACAAATGCAAAGTGTCAAAAAGCAGTAAAACATGTGACACCACAACATCTTGTCTCGCCAGCACGACTTTATGTATAATATTGTAATCACGTCGAAAGGTCACGTAAGTATTTCTGGGGCAAACTCACCCCTCCTCTCACCCCTTTTTCGAACATGGGTACCCGTTACGTATCATTGACCTCATATTCCTTTTATGGGCACTTCCCCTGGAAAAGCCAGTGTTCGAATTGAAGGGGGTCTAGCGGGGTCCCGGACCTGCTATAAGCCTTGAGGGACCCCCCATAAAGCACAAAAATATAAATTAGGGGGTCCCCTGGTTTTATTAAAATTAAAATACTACATGAATTTAAAATGCTCATGTTGCGCTATAGGCTACTGTCTGTTATATGTCCCAATTTTGCAAGAAACTAATTCAAATGATTTCTGAAATAAAAATTAACTCCCAAGCGCGCCTCATGCTAAGAATATTTAGTAATCTTTAGGGTTAGGTTTTTTTTGTTCTTCTCAAACTAACAAATTTCATAACAGTGTTGAGGCTACACACTCAAATTGAACACTGTTTCACCAAGTCAAAATAAACAAAAAATATTTTATTGGGAAAGCAGAAGAAATCACGCATGAATGATAATAAATATAGTCTCTTTAATACTAATCGCTCAAATACGCATCATTCAGAAACAAATAAATATTTATAGAAAGTTAACTTTTGCATGTGTTTTTTATACCTTTCAAATGTTAACAAGCAAGCGATTTTAAACAATTTGGGTGGAAGTTGTTAAAGTGAGCTGTTTGGTGTGCGCACAGACAATGACCAAATACATACTCAAATGGACGCACATCGATAAGCAGCCGCACGGAGACACGCAATTCTAAAGCATGCAAACACAAAATTATCTCGAAATACTTGGCACCTATTCTCATAAAAACATTCAGTTATGTCTTAAAGTGAGTGAAACAGTCAGATCTTTGTGTTGGTCTGAAAGTAGCAGTTCTTATCTGCTTATGTTTCTGTCATTTATATCAATTAAACAACAGAAAACAAAGGAAAATCACTACTGTATCTTTAAAAATATTAATTATATTTAATTTATATAATAAAGAAGACATTGTTAATGTTTATTTGGTTTTATTTATGTACTTAAATACTACTGTTAGATCTTAATTTATTTGTAACTTTGTTCTTTTCTATTTTTATATGCTCATCATTTCTTAATTTGTTCTTAATTAATTTTCCCAGCCCCAGTTTTGCTGATCCGAAAATGATTTGATCTATGATTTAAAAACGCAATGTAATCCATTTAACCAATACTATATAGTAAAATATGTAATTTGAGAGCAGGCATTGAAGTCTACCCTATTTTACCCCTATTCTGTTTAACATTTCAGGCCTTGCAGTGTTTGGAACTAATTTGAGGGGTAAAAATGTTTAGTTAAGGGTAATTTGGGGTTTATTTGATTAAAACCAGGATCAGATGATTGTTGATCCAAGATCACATCTTATTTTGTCAAATCACAGCGACCCTATAATGAGGGGGTGGGGCTTGACCAGGGGGTGGGGCTTAGCTAGGGGACCCCCATAAGCTTTGACATAATTCAAACACTGGGAAAAGCACTTCCACATGTCAAGTGAACGATGACGCTTATTATCATTATTCCTTCAAGTTGAAGTCCCAGACATCACTGCACGCGACAGCTTTGTTTTATATGAAAAATCAACAATGACATGAAAGAAGAAGCAGAAAAAGAAGTGTGTTTTTGGATGCAAGGAAAAGAAAGCCTTGTTCAGATTTCCAAGCAAGTCAGCCTTATGGAAACAATGGATATAGTTTGTTTATGCAGGGTAGCAGTGAAATTTTGCGTGTGTGTTTGTTTAACGCTGGATTTCTTTGAAAAGTCCCAACCGAGTCATGAGTCACAGGCGGCAAGTAAAACTGCATCAAATGTCTGTGTTGTGTTGGAAATCTGCACGTAAGTGCATATATTGTAAACGCCACGAACATGCAGTGAATCATAAGTTACCCAGAGATAGTGGGATAAAGTTTTGTGTGTGGCTCGTGACTTGCTCCCCCTGCTGGATGCCTCCGGGATCTCGTGCTTTTCCAGAAACAATCGCTAGAGCGATACTACTGTAATACTACAGTATAGATTAATCATGAGATGAACAGAAACAGTGTGTGTTATATGAGTTTTAAACGCATATGACACGATTTCCATCCCAGCCTGAAATAGTTACCAGGAGTCATCTGTATGACCTGGTCACAAGCCTTTTTAACTAAGTGATGAAATTAATTGCGCTTAACTTAACAATCAAATAAAAGAGTCAATGAATGAAGACACACACACAGATTGGCAACCACAAAGCGAAACAAAAGCAATATGCCAGACTGAACGGCTGCCTTTGACTGGCCTCCTGGTGCTTTCGTCTGCTCGACTTGACTTGAGGGAGTAAACAAAACCCTGACGCGTACAGAAATCACTCCAGATTCTCACTAAACAAAAGCAAAAGAGGTGGCAAAAAGTGAGGAGAGATAAACAGAAAAGGGACCAGAGAGACAAAACCAAAGCAGAGTTAGAATGGGACACACATTATGTGCTCTGTGTGTGCCTTGAATTTATTTTCAACATATTAAAATACGCTTGTTATTTACTTGCGATATAAAACAAATATGTCAGTCCCAAGGCCACGGTTATATGCTTGAGATATGCTGACCCATTCTGTTATGCGTACATCAATGCATTTAGTTTCATCCAAAGCAAGTTACAAATGTGATTCATCTCTATCTATCCATCTATCCATGCATCTACAGTCCATCTATCCATTCATGCATGTGTACGACTATTCATCCATCTATCCGTCCATTTATCTAAAGCCATTCATCCATATTAATATGAAATATAAAACTTGTAGATGCTTAATGAGTGGAGCATAGCAGCAATTTAAAATTAATTTTTAATGTTAAAAATTAATGTTTAGACAAAACTGATTTCTAAGTTACTATAAAGGCAAATGACATTTGCATTGGACAGATTTTCCTCAAGAAGAATGAGGCAGATTGCGAAGTGCAATGAAAACATACGTTTGCAAATAAATCTGCCTTGAAGACATAGATGATAACTCATCCAAATCAATGACTGCAAGTTATTAGTGACGCTAGAAATTAAGCTTTGTGGTTAAAAACACAGGTGGAGCTATTCTAAAAGTGTATTGGAAATTTATGTTTCAAGCTGTTGCCGTAATACCAATAATAAATGTTTGCGGTTATAGCTGTAATAACCGTGACAAGCAAAGCTTCAACTTCACAAAAAATAGCACATTAACAATACCAATTGCTATGATGAGCAATTTATTATTTAACATCCCTTAAGCAACAACACCCGACACTCCTAGCCTGTCTGCTGTTCTGTAAATCCCTTTAGAAAAGTATTGTACCCCTACATGAAGTAATGTCAGTAAATGTAAAAATGTTCATGTGTCCCATCCAGAGATTCATAACCACCTGGTGCACCTGACAGGAGCCTGCACAACAGTGGAAGATGTTTCCACAAGAGTCTGAATCAGAGACGACAATTAGTTTGAAGGGCCCTGGTGCACCATCCTCACTGAATGATTCCTCTTGTCGCCATCGTGAAACTAACGGTCCATAAAGTTAGAAATAATAAAACACATATACACACAATTGTGTAAAGTAAAGTAACATACAGAAATGTTATTCTGTTATTATTGGAACAACACATTTAGGGTCAGATTTTCTAAACGGGGCAAATTAGCGCAATTCCAAAAAGCGCCAATGGGAGCGGTAATATTTGCAGGTTATTTACTAAAAAGTCTCAAAATACATAACACAGGTGCAACATCTCATTTCTATAATGACCAACGCAATCTACTAAGACTATGTTCAGACTGCAGTCAAAATCTGATTTTCTGCGCATATGTGACCCATGTCTGTCTCTTTGCACGACAGTGTTAACCAGCCAAAACCACATGGGATTTGATCTTTTCCATTCTTCCATATGTGGTTCTGAATCAGATACAGGTCAGATGTTTTGCAATGTGACATCAGTCTGAGCAGTCATATCGGAATTCATGTTTGAATTTTACGTCATTCTAGATTGATATGCGTTACAATTAGGGGTGGGTTGATCCAATACTTTGGATCGGATATCGGGTCGATCCGTACCTTTTTTGCTGGATCGGGTATCGGACAAACGGGGACAAAAGTAAAAGTAATGTAAGGAAAAAAATGTAATTACGGAAAAAAGCCTAGGCCTCGCCAAAGGGGCCTCTTGTGCACTACACTATCTCCTCTAAAACATGTTTCTAAAGGCCATAATAACTATAGTGTTATATTAAAAATGTTAATGTTAAAACATTTGGGATGCACTAGGGCCAGGGGTAGGCAACGTCCGTCCTGGAGTGCCGATGTCCTACAGATTTTAGCTCCAACCCTTATAAAACCTTTGCTACCTGTAGTTTCAGGTGACTTTATAAACCTTTATTAGTTTGTTCAGGTCTGCTTGATTAGACCTGGAGCTAAACACTGCAGGACATCGGCACTCCATGTTGCCTACCCCTGCACTAAGCTATCTGTTTCAACCACATACGGTACATGCCCATTAAAAATGAACGCTTTTTAATACAATGCAAACAAATACATTAAAGCAGTGGTTCTCAAACTGGGGGCCACGAGATGGGGCCCCAGTTTTATAGTATTTTATGAAATACATTACTTTATTATAAATTCTGTGTAATTAAACCTCAGAAAAATAAGGCTACTAAACAAAAGCAATACATTGTATAATTTAATATGTTTTGTTTAATTCAAATTGTAAGTTTTAGAATGTTTATGTCATACATTTTCTTTGGGGGGTCGTGAAGGAATCCACTGTACACAAGGGAGGCCGCAAAAAAAAATGTTTGATAACCACTGCATTAAAGAACCAAATATGTGTACTACTGAGCATTAACATGTGTTCCATAGAGAGGAAGATATGATGACTAGTTGCCTATAAATATTGTAATGGTGTAAAAAGTCAAACTTCAGAGCAGGGCCGCTGCTGGCAAAACTTTTACAGTGGTGCCCTCTTTAGTTAAAAAACAACAAAATTACACACAACTATAGTATGTGTGAGAATAGAAATATGCTATTGTTCTCATTTATAATTGTATTTTGACAGCAACACAAACTACAAATATGCAATTATATATTATAGCCTATATTTCTGCATCTGTACTTGTGTTAGCTAATGGACTTTAGTATACTTTACTTTAGTCAGTATAAATCCAAGCAATTTTGGAGAATTACTAAATGTCTTTCTTGTGAGTAAATTAAAAGTCAGGTTTAGGGAACAGCTGATGTCTATTAACAAAAGTAAAAGTTGGTATGTATGATTATCTGTTTTGATTGATTTAACACTCAAGCATTCAGCTAAGTAGGTTTTGTTAATGCAAAAAATTTTTAGGACAGTTATTAGCATATACAAAACAACAGATGTCTTTAGCATAGATATCTTTGCCATGGCTCAAAACGCAACGCAGCACAATGTCATTTAAGTTGAACAACTGAAGTTATATGATATAAATTAAAGCAATAAACCCCGAGAAGCAGTGGGTTACCAGTGCATTTTATAACAGCTAAGGGGCGTTGTTAGGCACGACGCGAAGCGGAGTAACTAAACCCCCTTAGCTGTTATAAAATGCACTGGTAACCCAACGCTTCGAGGGGTTTATTGCGTTTATAAAACGGTTACTTCATATGCATAACGTTAGCGGGATTTTATAAAATAAAACCCAAAAAAGTTGTTATTATATTAGTACAAATATTACTCTTCCGCCAAACAAAGTAGTTCCTCAGAATCAAGTGTGACTGAAACAGAGCGCAGTTCAAAACCAACACAGACACAGCAAAGACACAATGACAATATGATTTAAGACTGTGGTGTTTATTTTATAAATCACCATTCATCTAATTTATACATTAACATTTATATCGTGCAACTGTTGAAGTGATGATCAAATATGCTTGGAAGCATGCTGAACTCTTTCCCCGTCAGCGTTTTTTTTTTTTTAAGTTGCCACCCAGTTTTAGTTTAATGCCTTCCAGAAAATTATCTTCTTTATATAAACATAAAATATCAAATGAAAGAACAGACCATCCGCTTTGAAACAAAAACAAACAAAAAAACATTTCATCCTACCTTCATTTGATCTCTTATCACCTCTCAAATTTTTTTATTAAAAGCGGAGATAATTCCATTTTTGTGAAGAACTTTAGTAAGAGATCAGATTCAGACGGAGCCATGAACAGTACTACACGGTGTTTTCAGTGAATGCGTCAGTGTTTAAGTTGGGTAAGATCGCCACCCAGTGGATAATAGCGGACGTATGAACTTGAGTTATATAAATCCTATTTATTGACATTCATCTGGATATCGCCATTAATTGTGCAATTGTAGACAAATTAAAAATATGATTTAAGACTGTGGTGTTTATTTTCATAAATCAATACGCAGTAACAGTGGCGCAGTGATACTTATGTAATGTGGTCTGAACCGTGTACCGGTGTATTTTATCACGGCTTAGAACGCGTTTCAACCAATCAGAATGAAGAACCAGAACTGCCCGTTTTATAATGGTATTTTTACACTATTTAAATCACACAGATGAGTTGGTGTCAGCAGACAGCTATACATTTACACAGGCTTGTGAATGTGAACTGACCTGAAAGTGATGCGCGAGTTTTATTTCGTACTTTTCCATTTGAAGACAGAATGCCGCGTTCTGTTACTGTACAAACGGATGGCGGATGATATCAAAGCATTGCGAGAGCAAACTGCTCCGCATGCTTTCTAATCGCTCTCGCGGTTCTGTTATGTTTATCTTTGCAGTGCTATCGAACAAACTTTTGATCATCTGCAGTCAGCTGGGGGGGCGGGGATTGCGTACAAACCAATAGGGTGTCGGAATGGTGTATGTTTATACTTCTCATCCAACCACAATCGCATTCATCTGGATGATGCAATTTATCAAGATAGGTTTTTTTAACGATGACAAGCCGGAATGTAAAAAACAGAAAACAAGCCGAAATTAAAAGAAGTAACGAGGCGATTTAAGGAGTAGAAAGTACAGATAATTGCGTGAAAATGTAAGGAGTAGAAGTAAAAAGTCGTCTGAAAAATTATTACTCCAGTAAAGTATAGATACCCAAAATATCTACTTAAGGTAACGAAGTATTGTAGTTCGTTACTTGACACCTCTGAGTAAATCTAGCTTTATGTGTTACTTTTAACACAACAACAACATGAAATGACACATTGGGCCCTATTATACACCCAGCACAATGTGCGACGCCAGTGTTTTTTGATATTTTGAGCCAGACGCAGTTATAATTTTCACGTCCATTTGCGTGTCCATGGGCTTTCTGATCTGAAAACAAGGGTGTTCAGGTGCACTGTTGGCGCATTGCTATTTTGAGGCAACTAAAATAAACTAGAGCAGGTTTTAGTCAATGGCACAATATTGTTTTTGTTATTTAAAGAGCGCATTACTAATATGTGAGATGACCACACGCATTTGCTTTTAAAACGCACGGACAGCACACAAACGTTTTCAAATATAAAAATGTAAGAATTCAAATGTAAATGATTGTTATTGAATCTCTTGGACAGATTACACTGATCATTTAGGCTATCCATTTACAGCAATTAAAAGCCTGCATTTTTTACTTCCACAACTGAAAGAAAACAACTTTTAAAGAGAACCAAAGGTTTTAATACAAAAAAATAACAATTTCAATACAAAAAAACTTTTTTTGGGTTTACAAATTCTGTCATCTAAATAGGGAATCTGCATGGTGCGAGGGCAACTGGCTTAAAGTGGATTGGAGATGAGACTCTCATTGGTTTATTGCACTTTACGCCCAAAACACACCCATTACTCATTCTGAGAACATGAACAACCCTTTTAGACTGCGTGCTAGGCGCAAAAAACATTTATTCTGTTGTTCAATTAACAAAAGTGGATTCGGACACGCTCGTTTAGAACATGCACAGTACCCTTAGACAATGCGCTTACATTGTTAAAATAGTGCCCATCATGTGTTAAATAGCATAATAAAAAATTTGTAAAAAATGAAAAGTGTTAAGGAGGCATTGTTTGTGATGCAGAGGGGGCAGAAACACATAACATTTTTATTTATTTACTTTTGAGACATGCAAAATATTTTATATGTTGAAAATGAACTAATGAATAGGTTTACTTAATCATTAAGGCCCTGTCTCATCATCACGAAATTAGGAGCATCAAAGTTTGATTTCAGTCTATATTTAAGGTTACATTTTTACACAATGTTCTTTACATTTTATGTAGGACGTTTCTATAGAGAAAACAGTAAATTACAGAAAAATGACTTAAGCTGTGTTTTCACAGACTGGGTCACAACTGATCACCGAACCCAGATTGAATCAATTTTAGAAAGAACAACTGTGAAACACAGTTTAGGGATCTCTTTGATGTGGTTTTAAAAGTTGTAACTATATGTCATCCTAAATATGTATAACCTGCATCAGAATACTTAAAAACCTTCACTTTATCCACATCGCACCACACACTGGCATACATTTGCTATCATAGGTATATATATATATTGTTACTGTTATGGGACTGTTAAGCCCAGCTGGCTTTGCCCATAACCCATTTGCTCTCAGCGAAACAAAACAAAATAGAGCCAATTAAACGCTACACCATCTTAAAGTGCATTACGGGAAAGATTTTTTTTAATACTCTTTGAATGATAATGAAAGTCTCTATGGGTCTCACACTCACCCAGGCTTCATAAACAGGTTTATTTCATTTTATAATTGGCCTGGCGACCACCTGCCATCGGCATCATACTGGGCCTGCTGGGTCTTTGTGTGTGAACCTCCTGATACCGCAGCATCTTGTTTGCAACTTCTTTCTCACTGTTTGCTCACTTAATTTCATCATCGGCCGACAATTAGTTACATGCAAACCACCCCTGTGATAACTACACTGTACGTAACGTATGCAATATAGATTCAACACAATCGTTATTTTCATCGCAAAGGGAGGAAATATGCACAATTTAAGCGCTAAGCGTTGCATTTAATCTGCTCAGGGTTCATTAAAATACCTAAGCACCTCCAATACGCCACTTTCAATTTACCAAACCAATTTCCTTTGCAGATGAAATGGTAAACACAATAATTAAAATCAATCAAAGTTAATCAATCAATCTGAGAATTTAGGTCAATTAACCTGCTCTCTTAACAGAATCAATCACACCTGCCAGTTTCACATTAGATGGTAATGGAAGTGTGTGCTTACGTGTTCGTGCAATCTGTGTGTGTGCGCGATTTGTTAGTGTGTTTTGACGGCTGAATTTATCTAAACTCATCAGCAGGGTCTTACACATCTCCAATCGTCCCGTCAGACCACCCATGCACAAGTTAACAAACCACCCACTCTCTTTCACTGTCACAGAGCGACTGCGGCAATGTGACTCCATTATATAACGGCTCTGACGAGACCACAGAAACATGTTTAATATCAGTACACGTTGTGTTAGTGACAACAAATGACACTTCGCTGCGGGAAGTGTGAATCTCGCCTGAAAATGGCCCTTGGAGGACTCTCAAGAAAATAATCAAAAAATATAATTTTCTTAATGGTAATTCATTCCTTACATGCCAATCTCACAACAACAGCTAAAACAAAAATATTGTACTAACAAATAAATGTACTAAAACAAAAATAGTATTTTTTATATAATGTTTGATAATTATAATTAAAGTATAAATATAATATTATAAATTTAATATAATATAATGTTTGTTTTTTGGCAGAAACTTATATATTTATTTTTTCTTATATATTAAGTCTTATATAATACTAATTATGCTCAAAACAAGATAAAAGCCAAAAGGAAAAATTATTATTATCTTACACAACTTTGATTCTAAAATAATTGATCTTTATTTATAGCTGTTTGTTTTTAAACAGTCCAAAATTATGCAATTGTGCTTTAAGAATGTTTAGACTTTGTAATGAGAAAAACTCGATCAACAAATTAACTTTTGCAAAGAACAAAAATTCTCAAATACCTAAATGCTTGGATAAATGCAACACTTAACCTTTGCACTACATCAACAAATTGTAATCAAATCCATTTACGCGAGTCACCCGCACACACTCCTGTATTGCTAGAGGCTAAACTCAAAAGCTAAGCTAAGTAAAACAAACCCGGCGCCGACTAAACCATCGTGACCGCGTAAATGAGGCGCAGCGACGGTCGGTGAAAGCAGACTGCCAGACGGATCGCTCTCAGTATGCGTTTCCCTTCAAGCTCTTGTGGGAAAATTAGTAAATCTCAAGCCTAGTTTAGGTATAAATAGAGTCTGGAGTCTATCATTAGAGTGCTCATGTCTTCTGCTAGTGAGCCACTAAAGATGGAAACGAGGAACCCCTCCGGTGCAGAGCATGCTGGGAAATGTTGGGAGCCACACCAAATGAGAGAAAGATGATTCTTGATGACAGAAAGGAAGAAGAAATTATAGATTTTGTGAGCTATTCAGAGTATAACTGGATTTATATTTCAGTATGATCAGTGTGAAATTAAAGGAAGAGTTCACTCAAAAAGAAAAATTCTGTCACTATTTACTCAAACTTTAATGCATTTCTTTATTTAAAGGTGCAGTGTGTAATTTTAAAGAAAGATCTCTTGACAGAAATGCAAAATTATATACAAAACTATATTATCAGGGGTGTATACAGACCTTTTTATAATGAGCTGTTATGTTTTTATTACCTTAGAATGAGATGTTTTTATCTACATACACCGAGGGTCCCCTTACGTAGAAGTCGCCATTTTGTGCCGCCATATTTCTACAGAAGCTCTTAACGGACAAAACCTTATATTAAGTTGTCTCCGACAATGACATGTTTTTCCGGTGGCGGCTACCGTAGCTTCTCTATGCATTTCAAAAGCGAGGGGTGAGCAGTGGACTGAGCCGTTGGTTGCAATACGCAACCTTACAACTAGGGCCGCTAAAATTGACACACTGCACCTTTAAATGAACATTCTGAAACATCTTCAAACTCAGTGGGGTCCAATGTTGTTTTGGACCCTGTTTGCCTTTTTGAGCCATGATTTTAATAAAGCCTTTTTATATTTTTCAATACATTCGAGCAGTGGTAAGGCCAGACATTTTAACAGAGTGGTCCATAATGCTCTTCAATTACACAATTTTACAATATAGTAGTGGTTAAATGGATTACATAAACATTTTTGAATCAATGATTGAATAATTTTCGGGTCATCAAAAAAATGGATATAAGGAAAATAAAAAAGAACAAAGAAATGATAAGCACATGGAAATAGAAAATATCCAAAATATATAATGTTACAAATAAAGTATAACAGTAGTATTTAGGAAAGATATATAATTAAATGAATAACCACACTGAGTTTTTCCTTTTGTCGTTTATTGTTTGATTAACAAAGGACACAAACATAAGCAGATTTTTTGAGGGTACTGATACTTTAAAACCGTACGAATCCATTTACTGTTTGCATGTGTCAAGCGCAGAGAGATTCTTGGTTTGCGTGCTTGTAAAATGCGCGTCTCCGTGTGTGCACTTATGAGCGTGTGTTCATTTGATTATGTGTGTGCGCACAGAAAACAGCTCACTTTAACATCTTGAGCTCAAATAGTTTAAAATGGCTTAAATGTTTACATTTGTTAGGTTTAGAAACTCATGCAAATGATAAACATTCTATATTTATTTCTAAATGATACATATTTGAGCAATTATTATTAAAGAGATTATTATCATTTATGCATGATTTCTTTAGAAATGTTTATTTTGTGTTTCATCTTACTGGGTGGGCCAGCCGTCAATCTAAGTGGTGCCACCCTGGCCCTTATGTAGCCTCGCCACTGCATTCGAGGGTCTCGGGTGGAGTTGTTTTGGACCCATTCATCTTTATACTTTCAACTTTATTTTGTGCTCTGCAGAATCATAAGTTTTGAACAAATGGAAATGTGGTGACTATATCCCCTGGGTATATTAATTTATATTTCAGACTAAATTTGGCCAGCTTTTTCTCTACCAAGAATTTCAAAAAACCCAAGGCTTTCAGCTTTGCGTGTCGCCAAGCAACATACAGATTTGAACAGAGTAACAGGAACTGCCCCTCCCGCCTCAAAGCATTCTCCAGCTACACAACAGGTTTTCCATTAACCACCACACATTCACTTTGTGAAACTTCACTCGATACCTGAGCGATACCTGAGCTTTTTTGGAATACCTATTGGTCAATACTATACAAGACCAGATTATATACAATATATATAGACCAAGACTAAATATTGTGTAATTTCCTAAGAAATCCTAAGAATAAAACTATCATTATATACATATATAAAAGTGATCAAGTTCACATGACTTATTTTGTCTTAAATAATAAGTTTGACCAAACAATTATGGGGGCCCGTTGCCAATGGGTTCAACCTACAAAATTTGTCTTTTTCAGCTGGAACATTACAAGTCATATGGTGAAATTATGCATCTAGCAAAACCACAAAACTCCAGTTTGTGCCAAGGAAGTCAAACAGAAAAGTTTTCTTGATGCTCTTATAAGCATTCGTGCTGGCATTCACACAACGTCATAATGTACGCAAGAGTTGCATCAAAGTCACCATGAAAATTAATTTAATTCACACCTCCTCCTTAACAACACAGTGGCAATACTGGAGGAAATTAATTAGGGAACAGATGATTACCAAGATGAAAAAAAAATCAAGAAACTATAGAGTATAGATAATAATGAAGTGCTACTGCACAAGTTCATTAACATTACATTACATCTATGCATTTGGCAGATGCTTTTATCTACAGCAACTAAGTGCATTCAAGATAAAGGTTTTATCATTACAGTATGTGTTTTCTCTGGAAATCAAACCTACAACCTTTGCAAAAAATGAGCTACTATAGTATCTATCTAAACTGTTAACCTTGATATTGTTTTAACCCAAATAAATAAGCATACTTAACCTGAACCGTAAAATATGCCCTCCACTACTCAAGTGTTTTAATTTAATGCACAATTTGCATGATTCCTCTCATTCAACAAGACATTTTGAGATCAATCAACTTATTTTAGCTTATTTGTTGATTTTAAAATTTCACCCATCATGCATTGCAGCATGCATACATTAAAGTACTACTATTATGAGTGTTGTTTTTATTTATACATCTGCAGCTATTTGTGCTATCACTGTTGCTTTTTATTTTTGTTGTGGAGTTAAGAGCTCATATTTTTACTTCATGAGATTTGATTACCGTCACAGTCAGTGAGAGCTGTGTGTAAAGTGTTAAGGTGTCTGTGTGACGACTGAAGTTAAAAACTTTGCTTTCCTTGGTGTTACCTTTGCTTTGCAAGGTGGCCCCTTTTTATAGAGGCAAGATTTATAAAACTATGTTAAAGGGGACATTTCACAAGACTTTTTTAAGATGTAAAATAAATCTTGAGTCCCCAGAGTGCATATGTGAAGTTTTAACTCAAAATAACCCACAGATAATTTATTATAACATGTTAAAATTGCCACTTTGTAGGTGTGAGCAAAAATGTGTTGTTTATGGGGGTGTCCTTTAAAATGCAAATTAGCTGATTAAAAGCAAACACTGATCACCATAATGTTGGTTTGATGAAATTAAAACTCAGTTGTGCTGTCAATATTTTTTTCTCTTTCTATCTGCACTAAACAGCAGTGCCGTGGATGGATAGTGCAGATTAAGGGGTGTTATTATTATAATAAGATCCCCTTATGACATCACAAGGGGAGCCAAATTTCAAATAGATATTTTTTCACATACTTGCAGAGAATGGTTTACCAAAACTAAGTTACTGGGTTGATCTTTTTTTAACATTTTCTAGGTTGATAGAAGCACTGTGGACCCAATTATAGCACTTAAACATGGAAAAGACAGATTTTCATGCCATGTCTTCTTTAAAATAAGTCATGTGAAATAAAGTTTCTTATGTTAACTGACATTTTCGAAAAATTAAAATAAACTGTTCAACAATCTTAAGTACATTTAACTTAAAGTTACTTGTTTGTTTAACAAAGCAAAATGTAAATGTTTAGGGCAGCGAGTTACCATTTACCTTTAAGTTGAATCGGCTTAAGGTGTATCTCTCTAGATAGAGCCACACAGTTCAGATCGTTGACTTCAGAGAGGACATAAAAAGAAAAGTGATTTGAAGTGAAATTCAACACACCTTCACAGGGCGAAGGGCAGAGCCCACTTTATTGCAGCAGTTCCTCTCTGCGATCTCCAAGTGACGCCCCCGTCGACGGAGGACCAGAAGTTTGGCTTCGAGATCCTGTAGACTCCTCCTGTCTCTCATAGACAGAGGACGTCCATCTGCACACTGCAGGTAGATGTATGATTATACGGTTAAGTGCATTATATTATTTATGTTTCTACCCTGCTGTCCGCCATCCACTGTGACCCAATCCTAAATAAACTGAGCGGGGCACAACTGATCTGAATTCAGTTCACACATGCACACACAGACCTTGGCTTTGAGCTTGTCTATCTGATGCTCCACCTCCTCCATGTCTTCGGTGTTCTCCAAACGTTCGTACAGGATGCTGCGAGTGCCTTTAATCAGGTTCAGCGGCAGGACGGACATCCCGTAAGCCTGGTATAGACCGAGAGAGCATTGGAGATCAATTATACACCATTTACAATCATCAGGTAAAGTGCCAACACAATTCCACCAAGAGCCCCGGCGATTGGCCCGCGAGGACCCAGCGGTGCACGTGTAATAATCTGTTAGAGTGATTCATGGGAGTTAAACCTATACATTATGGCACTTGACAAAAAAGAGCTTTCTAAATGGTGTCATTCAGTACTCTGCTGAATCCTGTATGTGGTTTTTGTGTGCGGAGGGTGAAGAGATGAAAGGGGAGAAAGTGTGTGACAGTGTGCGTCTGTATGCAGCAACCATTTTGAGACGTGCAGTTTAATACCTGCATTCACAGCCTTACAGTGCCCCCATGTGACAGCACCGGATAAGAGAGCTAACATGAATAGGGGACATAACTGGGATTGAAACTAGAAAATGCATTTCAATTTTTTTTTTGTCTAAACCTCAAGAGGTCAAACTACAGTAGTTAATGAGCTGGCACAAGTAAGGGTTACTCACTATAGGAACAACTGGTCTGTAGTCTTTATTTATTTATTTTTAAAGAGCTTTGCACAATTTTAAAGTTACAAGCAGCTTACAAAGTGCATCATTTTCAAATAATTCAAAGGACCGGAGTCAATTATTGGACAACGATTACCATAGACAATGCTTATGTCAAGGTTTTTTAATTGATTGGTTATTTCAAAGAGAGAGAGAGAGAGAGAGAGAGAGAGAGAGAGAGAGAGAGAGAGAGAGAGAGAGAGAGAGAGAGAGAGAGAGAGAGAGAGAGAGAGAGAGAGAGAGAGAGAGAGAGAGAGAGAGAGAGAGAGAGAGAGAGAGAGAGAGAGAGAGAGATGTTTGACAGCACAATTGAGTTTCATTTTCAACAAACCACCATTATGGTGATCAGTGTTTGCATTATCTTGAGCTCATTTGGATTTTAAAGGAAACACCCAAAAACGATTTGTTTTAAAAAAGTTTTTTGAAATGTCCCCTTTAAGACGTTTGACAGGTTAGGTGTGCATAAACAAGGGATAATGTTTAGGCAGCAGGTTGTTATCTCAAAAATAAGCCCGGACAGTGTGATCAGAACAAAGCAGAGGGTCTTGTATCAGACTGAAGGGGTTTCTTTTGCGATAACAACCTGCTGACTGTACATTATCCCGCTTATTACACTGCTATTTACCTCATAAGTAAGGTAAGGAACATTAAATATTTTATTTGCTCATTTTTAACAAATACAGACATTCTGCGAGGAAACCCCGTTTACTTTCGGTTTTAAGATAGGAAAAGACGTTTAAATGTCACGAACAAACCATTTGGTTTAATCATTTGTAAATATAATGTCAATTTGTCATTAAAAGACATATTTTTAATACATTTTGTGTAAAATTAAACTGTACCTGTCAAAATTATTTGCTGCATTCAGATTACTGTGTGCTATTAGCTGTGAGCGGTAGTTATCAAAAAAGAATGAAACTTGGAATGTCGCAACTTGGCAATCAGAATCAAGCATTTTAGTGAGCCGTGAAATAAATAAAAAAATCAACACCTGTGGATAATTACTCAACCAGAATAAAACATTCAACAGCCCCATGGTATAATATAAAAATAAAAATAAAATAAATAAAAATAAATAAACCAAAAGGTATGTATCTATTAGGGATGGGACGATTACCGGTTTCACTGTTAACCACGATAATATGTCTTGATGATTAGTATTATCGTTTAAAATTTAATTATCATTACAACCATGTTTGATTACTGTGATTTTGAAAACTCGCAGTAAATCCTGTCCAGCCAGAATCAGTTTGACGCAGGCACGCACATGCAACATAGTTTTTTTTTGCACAAGAAGGCATTTAAGGTATAATGTATTGTATTCATTTAAGGCAAACTTTTTAGACAGATTTTTTTTGCACATAAATAATTTCAGGGACATGAAATATTAAATTGTGATTTTCAAAAATATAACTTAAAAAAAATGTTTTCAGTGTGTGTATCAGTGCTTTTTGAATATTTTCATCTCATTTGAACAAAACCATGATAATATTAATAACCGTGAACACTATAATCATGATATGAAATTTTCATACCGTCCCATCCCTAGTATGTATGTATATATATGTGTTTCATAAATTAAAAACATATCTATTTCATCATATTTTACCACAGATTATCACATTATTAAAAATGTCGGAAATGCAAGCATTCAATTTGTTTGGTCGCTTTTTATGCAAGTTTTTCTGACAAAAAAAAGAGAATTTGTGATTTTAATGCTTTAAAAAAAAGAAATGCAATTTCTATCCCTTTTCTCAGAAAGTAACAGGGAAGAAACAAGAAATATCTGAGCACATGGAAATTTGATAAAACCCTGTAGTTGGTCTACATTCTGAACACTTTAAATGAAAGGTTATTTCAACACCCCGTGCCGTTTTCTGCATTAGAAAGCTCGGCTCTTATGCAACACGCAGAGAGAGACCGAGGTCAGAAGCCCACCAGACTTCTAAATATGGGCTTTGTGAACTTTAATTAAAAATGAAAACCATCTTCAATACTCTCCTGGTGGCAAATCAATACAGGCAGAAAATAAAAGAGATGGGGTTGTGCACGCACGCACGTTCGCTTGTTCGGCACGAGAAAAAAAAATCCCATGCACTTACAACATGAGGGTTCTGCCATTATCAAAAGCTTTCATATCAGAATGCAGGCAAAAGTCACCGGCACAATTAGATCTTCAGAAGGCAGCCAAAACACCGCTGACCTTTTTATCTCCTCTACTGCAAATTGCTTTTAAATCAGGGAATCTGACGCGCTCAAGCTTAAAACTTGTGGTTGTGAGCGACAAGTGACGTTGCCAAGACGGTCGAGGAGGAAAACGAACCTATACTTAGCGTCCGCCGTGGGCCTTGTTACCCCACGCTATGAATCACGGGGCTCTAAAGGCCGAACCATGTCCCGAATACCAAGCGCTCCTCATAAAAGAGGAATCTGTCCTACATCCCTGGCGTGACGCGCTCCTCTCGCCTCCTCCTTCCTATTCTTCCCTGCCCTCCTCGCCACTGCAGCCCGTCAAGCGTGAGAAAAATAAAAGAGACACTCCAAACAAAAACAGGTGTGTTCTGTGCTGATTGGAAAAGAAGACCTGAGGCAGTAGAGAGAAAAAGAGTATTATAGTTTGAGAGGAAGGGCGAAGAGAGAAAGAGTAAAGGTGGAAAGATGAAGATGAAGGGATTGCGGTTGTCAGCTAGGGAGATAGGAGAAGAGAGGGATGGGGAGGGGGTGAAATGTGAAGGCGTACGCCCCCTTACACAGGGATGCTTTTGTTCAACAGCCTTGTGCTGGAAAAGTGTTGGGAGCGCATGAAACTATACGTTTCTTCTGACTTTCTTTAGAGTAATACACTAATAAATGTGCCAAGGTCAAAGAACCGGATGATATTTTAGCCATCCTGAGATGACTGGAATCAGCTGTCTGCCGCCTCCGCTAGGCTACTTGTGTCGGTTTCAATCCAAACATGATGGCAGAAAGACAAAAGCTATTTTTAAGTTTTAGGTAGGTAACTTCATATGCAAATGAGGAGTTTGTCTAGTCAATGGAGCGTACTGTAATTATGCAAAAGAATGAGAGGAAAACATCTTGATTGAGCGAGAAGGAAACTGATATAATGCCATTCACCAAGAAAAGATGCAAAACATGAAAACATCATCAGGCTCACAGCAATAATCAAGTGAGTCTGATAATCAGTGCTTTCACTAAAGGTTACACGCACCATTAAACCATTTAAAGACCAATCCCTTGTACTTTAGTGTCCACGGTGTAATGAGGACAGAGTCGAAGGATATTCTCTTTATATATTGCTTATACTCAAGCTGCGGACATAAAAATAAAATGTGTGATTTTTTGAAAGTTTAAATAAGCAGAGACAATTACAAGACAATTTTCCTTTTGAAACATTGCTCTGTTTGTCAACCAATAAATGTTAAAGGTGCATTGTGTAACTTTTAGGAGGCTCTCTTGACAGAAATGCGATGTAATTTACATAACTATATTTATTATCAGTGGTTTATAAAGACCTTACATAATGAACTGTATTGTTTTTATTACCTTAGAATGAAAGGTTATTTTTATTCCTTTACATGGAAGTTGCCGTCATGTTTCTACAGATGCTTTAAACTGATGCATTTCGTCCTTACGTTGTCTTAAGCCCAGGCTACAATGCAGGATTTTTGCACTTTTATAAGATCATTACCTTATCAAACTGTGTGACAAGGAGCTTGGGTACGACAAGCATGTAGACTTTAAGATGTTGAATCGTAGGCTGTGACGGTTGCGACACACCTTAGCGCAATGTCACCAGTATGCACTAGTTGTAAACAAATACATAGGTCATAGCAGCAAACACACTGTGCGGTGATCATACTGAATTTCTGAAGCTACCATAGGCTATCTTAGGCTATCTTAAGCCGTCTTTGAACCTCTCTTACTGTACAACATAGGACCACCGATTAAGAGCACAATCCCAGAAATCGCCACGATTGTTTCATGATACAATTTCAATACGATTGTAAGATGTTTACATGAAGGCTTCCGATCCCAATGAGCCATCAATACAATTACAAATGATTATTTGGTTGCATGTAAACGTACCTATTAAATCAGACTGACGCTTGATCGGTACCGCCAGTCAGTGAACCTGAAACAGATGTATAGAGTCTACAATAAGCAAAGGTCTTCTGCCAGATGGTGTCTCAATGTTTCTTGTCTCCCTTTTGTAGTCCGTAAATTAAATACAAATATGTTACACTGTTGGAAATTGGGGACTAATTCTATTTGCTGTTGCTTTGTAAATATAGCACTGTCAATTTAGCACCCTCCAGACAGGTGTGGAGCGCATTATGTAAGGTATGCATCTGTATCTCCTGCAATGTTTAAAACAATAAACCATAATAAACATTCTGGTCCAGGAAATTGATTTCAGCCATACTAATAACACAATCTATACAGCTACACTATGATGTGACAAACCTGTTCAACTATTATGCATAGCACCCAATAAATCATGTTTGCTTACTGTTTACATCAATAACTATACCCTATATCAGAAAGATTGATTTAATTCATATAACAGGTGTTCGCTATTGACTCTTGGATGAGGAATCACTAAACTTTCAATATCATCTGGAGGATCACATGAATAGGACGAGAAGAAAAGAAGACGCGGAAAAAACCACAGTTGAGAAAATCAGATTGGTTTGGAAGTGGATCATAGGTGGGGTGTGGATGGAAGTTTATTCTCACCACTCACAGGTCATTTCTGCAGCGTCGCGATTAAATCAGCGAAAATTAATGTGGTCATCCTCTCGCTGGGAATCAGCATCTTTGGTCTGCAGATTTAAGAGCGAGAGAAACCCTCCGGGGCTGAACGCCAGCGTTCGAGCCAGACTTTTAAATCACCTCGCCGCGTCTGGCAGCAAAGCTGCCGCGACGGCCCGCGGTCAAACGAACAGATCAAAGAGCCGTGATATACGCTCATTTGCATATGCAAATATTACATTCGCATTAAAAAGTCAGCAGGCCTATAATTTTCATTGCAGCGTCACACCGACGGCAAATTGAGCTTTATATACGGCCTTAACGTCCCCATTAGCCAATGAAAGATGAGGTTAGGTGGGACTACGAGTGAAGGTTTGATGTCCAAAACTACTGAAGCGCAGTAACCTGTTCAGACTTGAGAGGTCAGGAACCTCGCTGAGCAAAATGAGATTCGATCAAGCATATCGCGCACTTTCGCACCTCATAATGTCGAAGGTGATAAAGGCTTCTCGAAACGGCATTTTTAAGCAGGACAAAGAAACATCAAGAAGTCCATAAACATGTCAGACTGAAATAACCTTTCAGACTGAAAACACAAATGAGGTCATAATGAGTTCAAGGTGAAGCCAAGTGATTGGTGGTTCAGTCTATTAATGGCAGAAGTAGCTGAATAAAAGCCCATGAACTTTATACTGTATGTACTGTACACCAGAAGTGATGTGAAAGAGCAACAATAAAATCTGCAGAATTATAAAAGAAGCTTACGGGTGCATTTCTGTGAAAAATGAGCCCATGTTTCAGTAGATGGAAAGGCTTTTTCAAATGCAAAACGATGTTGTTTGTTCAAGCAACAAAACCGTCTACCTAGTAGAAGAAATGTGCATTTTCCCAAATAAACTTTTTTTCTTCCAAAACAGCCTAAAACTTTTGTAACTTTAAGCAGTTGCACTTTACAAAAAAAAACACAATTTCAGCTCTGAGCTTGTTTCTTCCAGTGTGGCCATCCAAGCATTAGACACCGGGTAACTTCACATTGCCCACCCTGACCATATGGCACTTCAGAGGCTTATTAACAAGCTGGGGGTCTTGTTTGTATGCGTTTAGGTTGAAGTTTAATTTCCCAGTAGCTCTGCAAAGTGTGGGGTTGAAATGGAGTGCTTGAGGTCCGAACTGCTTGCTTTAGCGTTTATCTGAATTGCAGCTGGCCGTGGCGTTGTTATTTTGAGTTTACATCTCGGCTAGTTGTTTGAATTAAGAGCAAGTGGCCACATTGGCTGAAAGCGCAGTGATAAATTAACCTGCCCTCCTCTGGACAACACTGCTGCTGCATACGGTGCCCATCACTTAGATTCCATTAGGTTAATCATGCATAAAAATAACACATAGCCCTGCAGGATAAATCACCTAACGCCTTAAAAAACCTGAGGAAGATGGGATTGGTAGGGTTTAGGAAGGGGGGGGGAGTGGTTTTGTTGCTTTGATGATTATCTACTGATGAAAGTGGAGAGCCCACGACAGCAACATTTAAGAAGTCGGACCTAATAGCAGTACATTAATTATAATTTTGATATAATATTAAATCTTTTATAACAAATAATCTTTTTATAAGTGTTACTGAATTAAAATATAGCATTATACACAATGGTGCAACCAAAAGACCTTCAATATATAAAACCTATAAGAGAAAGATGCTGGATATTAAAGGATCTTTATGGAACCACACAGAAAAAAATGGCTCTTCTTTGGCATTATTTTTTTTTAATGTTGCATGTAGCCTTTAAAAATATCTTAAGTAAGCATTGGTTAAAGTATTCAAGTTCTTTTTTACTGAATGAAACAGTAAAAAAAAGTATTAGCAAAAGAAAGGATAGAAAGAATACATTTAAAGATAATGTGTAAAATATTCCAGCGCTATCTCATCGCAATTCATACGTATTTTACGAGGTGGCTAACACCTTTGTACATTTTTGTAGGATTTGCCTTGAATCCTGTGATGTTGGGGTTGGGTTTTGTTAGTGTGTTTTTATGAAAATTGTACATTTTTCCATGACTAACTTGGTCTGATTTTATATGAAGTTGCCAACTCAAAAAATGGGTAGGCTATGAAGTCTTGTGAGATCAGGCTGAATATTCAGGTACATTACAAGGGGAGATTTTATGATTTTTGAAGATGTAAAATAAATCTTTGGAGACCCCAGAGTACATATGTGAAGTTTTAGCTCAAAATACCATATAGATCATGTAATGCCCCCTTTCTGACATCACAAGGGGAGCCACATGTCAATGACCTATTTTTTCACATGCTCGCAGAGAATGGTTTACCAAAACTAAGTTACTGGGTTGATCTTTTTAACATTTCTAGGTTGATAGAAGCACTGGGGACCCAATTATAGCACTTAAAAAGTCAGACTTTCATGATATGTCTCATTTAATAAACTTAATACAACAAAAATACAACAACCTAAAAAAAACCAACAATATTTAGACAAAATACATTAATACTGATTCCATGGCCAAATTTGACTGAGAAAACTAGATTTACACTACCAGATGTAACTAAAATCTATCAAACACATGCAAGTATTCAAAGCAACTTTGCATTTTTAGCATTAACTTGGTACCAAAAAACGTTTGACATCCCCACAAGACAGAAAAAAGAGAGCAAGAGAAAGAAAGAGTATAAAAAGATGTCGGTGAACCCTGGGCTGAGGATCTTTGATGGATTCTGAGTTTCTGCTTCACAACAGAGAAGATAAAACAACAACAACAGCATTCTCTCTGTGTAAGACACTCAACTGAAAAGAGCACGACTATCATCTGAACACATCAATAATTATCATGCCTTTAAAAACATCCAACACACCCAAAACCTCTGTTAGGTACAGGTACAATTCAGAAAAAAATGTTATGGGATTTACACTACTGCGTTTTACAGCATTTAACAAGGTGGAAATATCCAACCATTTGTCCAAAGTCTGGCCTGATAGCTTTCTTTTGTTTTACAGTAACTGTGCGAGGCATTAAACCCCCTTTTTCTCCAATCCCTGATATATTGGGGCACTGGAGGAGGTATACATAGGTTGGTTACACATGGCGATGGTGATGAAATATGGATGACATTAGCAAATGTTACAGTAGAATCAATTCATCTTATCCAAATAAAACCGCTACAGTATGCTGAAAGAATCAGAATACAGGCATTTATTAATGGCCTGCAGGCTCAAAAATATAAATAGAAGTGAGATAACAGGGAATATACATCACTGCGGCGTCTCAAGCACACGTCGCTGAGAAATGACAGCGTGTCATTTTGAGCAATTGTAGGCCAAAATGAAAGTATGACAAAACATTTCTAGGGTTGAGCGGCCGCTTCATCAAACAGGATGACAACAATCAAAGACCGTTTCCATACAGAAGCTTTCTGTCATATAAGAAACCCAAACAATGAAGACGTGAACTTCACCAGCAATGCTCAGTCAACAACCACTTCAGGATTATTCTGCACTAACTGAACATTACAGCTGTGTCAGGAGGTACTTTTACGTTATGTGCAAGCATCCATGGCCTAAATCTCAATATTCAAAATGTCTGTGTCCAGAAAGACCACTTATTGAAAGTAAGCAGCCAAAACAACCAAGGGCCAGAATTATTAAATGACTCCTCTTTTATTTACTTCAGCAAATAAAAAATAGCATTCCAAATAAACTAGTACATGTTAAAAAATCCTCTGCATTGTATCACATGCTCTATGATCTCTGTGATGCCTCTTTTTTTAAGAATAGTTGTAGCCATTTCAAGCTACAAGTAATTTAAGACATTTTTCCAGCATTAAATATTGCATTGCGTTTATTAGTAAATCGCGTTGTGATAATTATTTAAAAATCTCCTCCCAAAAGGGTTGCATCTGAAAGGGAAACTCTTAGAAATGCATAAGCAATACGATGTCAGTAACTAAACCACACCTTTTCAGCGCTATTTATCAACAACGTGTCTTTAGTAAGTCCTGACAGTCATTATTTAAATGATGGTTTGCGCTGGCACTGACTGTTAGTAAATCAGGCACTAAATATCATTTCTTTCCAGACTTTCCAGCATCACACAGAAGAAAACATTATTACGGTAATGTATGAGAAGCTCAGATGCCAAAGCCGCTGAACGTCACCTCCTTCAAAAATGATATAATGATATTAACCGAATGCTCTCTGTATGTATTACACGTCAACTATTTTTGATTCTTATTCTCCTTATATTTAGGTTTTTATTTACAAGAAAACATGTCAGACATACAGTACAGGCCAAAAGTTTGGACACACTTGACTAAAATGTTAACTATGATCTTAAAAATCATTTAAGCTGAAGGTGTATGATGAAATGCTTAAAATTTATTTTGTAGACAAAAATATACCCATGCCAAACAGATACATTTTTGTAATTAGAAAAATAAAATATTATTTTTAAATAAGATGACTTACACTGAATATTGAAGAAAATGCAGCCGATAAGAGCCCAGATTAAATATGAACTCCTCTTATACTCTTTAAAATTCATCCCAAATTGAAAATTTAAGAAGCTTCTTAAAAAAAAATGACACGCAATACGGTTCAACAATTTCTAGGCAAAGGGTGACTGCACTTCCTATAATAAAATATAACAGAGTTTTGATTTATTTTGGATGCTTTTAGTCACCAACATAATAAGTTGCATTTGTGTTATGCCTTAGTTTGGATGAGTTTATTATTATTATGTTATATGGAATAATGTATAAATAAAGAACGAGTGAGTGTGTCCAAACTTTTGGCCTGTACTGTACTTCATATGAAGGGGACATTTTTTTTATTACTTGCAGTTACAATCTTATTATTTGCACTACTGGGCCGCTCAAAACACTACTGGACTGCATACATACAGTCTGTACTCCCTGTTCATTTCTGGACGATGGCACACGCACCGCAAACTCTTAATTTTTAATCACTGCACAAAAAGACTTGGATTACTCTGCTGATTTTGGACATCTGGACAGATATGCTTTATACATCATTTAAAACGTTAAAGTGTCTAGGTTTTTGTGTAAAAACAGAATGTTGTGCTTTGTCCCTCTCCCTCAGTGAAGTCATTTTAGAAATGTGGCAGAAAAATTAGCTGCAACTTAACAAATACTTCAAGAAAATACGTCTTTAGACATAAAAATAATGGGTTAAGATTTTTTTTCTAGAACTGTTTAAGAAAAAGTAAGAAACTTATTTAGATTTTTTCTTACCACATTGGCAAATTGTTTTCACATTGTTTGCCTGTTTTAAACACACATCTGGTTTCATAAACAAGGCTTACAGCGAGTCCTATTTTAAAACGAGTCTGTCCTCCAAAAAATAACGACCTTATAGGTTGTTTGTGCCAGCACCTTATTACGGTGTAAAGTGACGTATTGTACAACCTGTTGTTGCATTTTAAGGTTTTTGCCTTATACATCAGATTAGACACATTAATTTGATGAATTTGTAAATGTAGAAACGGTTTCATAAACATTTATGGTTTTGAAGATATTTTGGAGCATCTAACCCCCCCCACCCTTACCCTAAACCCAACCACTTCTCAACCATATAAAACACAACACGCAAGTAAAAGTACAGTCAGGTATTTATTGCATAAAACTGTATAAAAGTATTACAAACCATTCACGTTGCAAACCTTGCAAACTGAAGCCATACGATTACTTTATATAAAGAACTCACCGTCAGAACTCATTCAAATATAAACCAGCATAAAGTAGTCGGTCACAAGAGCCAATAGCGCTTCACATTCTTAGCTAACGTAATGATGCGATTGGTCACGAGACACACGAGAGCCAATGCCCTTTCACAACAGTTTTTGAATCAGTGTACGTCCGGATCTGATATTTACTGTTATTGTCAACACTTTTGCATCTTTTCTTCAAATAAATTGATTGTTTGACCTCGGTACACTTGGTATATTTTAAGTACATTTTAAAAAGTTGTGACTGTTTTGTATGCTGTGTTTATATCAAATAATAAATAAATGGGTACGTTATTTGCTTTAAATGCCTGAATAGTGTAATTTGTAATAAAATACAATTAATCCTGGTGGTTTAAATTTAAAATCATATCCCAGCACATGTCATCATAGCAAAATTATACCCCAAAACATCATTTTATACCCTAATATATTAAGTTTCACCTGCTGCTAATTAAGTAAATGTATCGAAACAACCAAATCAATCTTATGAGTTGGAGGATATGTTGATAAAAAAATATGTTTGAGCTGTCTTAAATGAAAATAACTTGACAAACCTTAAAATATGCCAGTGCCATTGATTTGTCTGAAGATACACACCAGTAAGGTCTTTTTCTAAGGTATGTTTTCAAAGGATACTGAAACACCTTAATTTAAGGTCTAGTACTGTTCTGGCTTTATCTAAGCCTTATCTGTGAAACCAGGCCTTAATCATTTACATTTAAAACTAGACTCTTCTAAGGCCATTTTGATTATCAAGAAAATGCATTTTGATTTCAGGATTTTTAGATACTTGTACTAAAAAAACAAAAATACTAAGTAAGAAAGTCAAAGTTTTTGCAAAGTATTTCTGTTGCATAAATGGTTCTTTATAAATGGAAATATAAAATAATATAAAAAAAAAGAATAAGTTATTTTAAAAACCGTGAAAGTCTTAAAAAGGTCAAAAAAACATAAAATTGAAAACAAGATTAATTTAAATAATAAATAGAGAAATAAAGCTCACAAAGTATGATATTATCCTTGAGCTATTTGTATAGGAGACAAAAAGAAAGAACTTGTGAAATACGCTGTGATTTCTGCTTAGGTCAACAGCGCTGATGGACCGAGGGTGGAAATAAACATCACAGTAATATCTAGAAGCAGGCCCGGGGTGGGTAATCGGGAGAACCGGGAGAATTCCCGGTGGGCCGCTTCACTTTTGGGCCGGTCGAGTTTTTTTTTTTTTTTTTACATTTGTCACGTCAGTGAATCTATCTTCTCTTAAATTACACTTCACACGTTTCGCATTGGCAGCGCGCAGCCTCTGCATGGGTTGTACCATGTGAGGGAGTTTTCCCCTCCCCTCCCATAGAGTTGGTTCGGTCCATAGCACGTCCAAGAAAACTTTTCTCCGGTAGGCTGGGCCGTAACAATACGCGTCTGAGAGGAGGAGGACGTAAAAAACAGGTTGAAGAAAAAAATCCATTGGATGAGGATGCTGCTGCCAAATGTGCCAAACTTACAGATTTATTTTAAAGAAGAAAAACAAAAGTGACAACAGGTAACTTAAAGAGAAAAAAGCCTAGTAATGATTAGCATTAGCAACGTAATTATTCGGCTAATACTGTTGTCAAACTATTTACAAGCCAACATTTTTTTTTAGTTAAAATATTAGCTTTTGTGTATATATGGCGATTCATAGACTTTGCAAATATTATGCAAGCAGCTTCTGAGCAGCAGATAAGCCAGTTCCCCGCTGAAAATGAGGAGGCCATGAATAAACAACATGAATTAAAGTTATTTAACCCTCAGGTTGTGTTCAGAACCCTATAACACCTTTTGTGTTCCCAGTCAAAAATGACAAGCCTAAAAAAGCTTATAAATCACTTGTTATGCTATATATTTACCCAATATTGGATTCAATATTTTTGTCAAATTGTTTTCTTTTTTAATTAGGACTGGGTTTTATATTTCTATTTGCATCTAATTAATCATAGGCCTCATAGCATTAGCTATGCTAATAATTAATCAACCTTTTCTTGTGGAATAGATCCAAAATGGGCTGGGTTATTTTTGACCCATAATGGGTAAATATTGGACAGAACACGCTGCTGGGTTAAAATTGACCCAATGCTGGGTTGTTTTAACCCAACTGTTGGGTTATTATAAACAATGGTTGCATAACAACAACCTAACATTGGGTTATTTTTAACCCAGCATGTGTGTTCTGTCCAATATTTACCCATTATGGGTCAAAAATAACCCAGCCCATTTTGGATCTATTCCACAAGAGGAATATTTTTCTAAACTTCTCATCTTAAGTGAAATATTATTTAGCTTTTACCTTATTTGTTGAACCATGCATGGTATTAATGAAAACTATAGTAAGAGCTGAACTGTTGCTTTATTTATCCAATTTGAAAAAAGTGCTAATTTGGAATAACACTATGGAAAAGTGGGCCGGTCTTGGGCCTGAAACTCCTGGGCTGAAAAGTGGCCCCACTCCGGCCCTGTCTAGAAGCTCTTTGCTACGACACTGCTGGGAATCCTCGTGAGCCAATGCAAATCGATGGGGCACAAGTAACCACCCACCATTACCAATTCTCTGTTGGCTACTCACCGTGTATGTGATCACTGCCAGCATGCCAATCAAGGTGAGCGAGCTGATGGAGAACGACAGGGCGGCCAGGCCTTCTGCAAGAAAGACAGAGGGGAAATGTATTTATGACACGGGCCAAATGCAGAGCTCTGTTAAGTTTTGGTCATGCGCCAGATATTCAGAGCAGTTCTTGCCCCCAGGGAAATTTCTCAATGCACCTCATCTCCTCTCCTGCTAGCATTTCTCTAAACTTCCTCATACTGTGACACAGTTATCCAAAGGTCAGAGAAGCTTTTGCCCTCCGCATTTCTATAGTCACAATGACATGGCAAGTACCTTTATATGTTCCAGAAACTTCTACAGTAGATGCATGTGTAAAACATTTTAACGGTCAATGTCACAAAGCAGCGTATGCATGTATATGCACGTGATTAGAGATATAACGATTACCGGTTTAATGGTTAACTGTGATAAAAATGTCCAATGGTTAGTTGGAAAAGAGCGCTTAAATGTAAAATTTGCATCAGTACTTTTATTAAATTTCTAGAAATTGTTCACAAAGCCATGATAATATTGATAACCATAGTGATATTGGTCACTATAACAGTGATGTATCATGATTAGTTATTTATTTCTTAAAGCCACACAAGCTGATCTACACACAAGTCGGGAAGGACAATTTGGCATCTCCAATTTAAATTAAGCAAAAATAAAAACAACAGAAAAAGATGCAAATAACTTAAATAGCCCTTAAAGTAAAGAAGTGCTTGAGGCATTTAAGAGAACAAGTTGAATGCAGTACATGCACAGAGGCATTTATTAGGTTATAATCACATTTACATTTATGCATTTGGCAGACATTTTATCCAAAGTGTTAAACAGTGCTTTAGGCTTTATACTTGATCAGTATTCTGCGTTGCTAACTCAATGCTCAACCAATTAAGCTACAGGAACATTTATCATCAGCTATAATAGACTACACTTATGACCATTCAAAACATACATGGGGTAAAGATAAGAAACAAGAACAACCTGCGCTAACAACTCAAAACAGACAAAAAAGCAAACAAACAGCATCATCTTCCTGCTTTTCTGCAATAGGTTTGTTAAAATGTGCACGCCAATGCACAAAATAATGATGTATGTGGAAAATAATCTGTTTTTTAAACCATGCAAACACATTGTATTATACCAAAAACAGAATAACGTTGTTTTTAGCAGTGAAATATGTGCTCTTTAAAGTTAAGGGTTAAAAAGTTCAAGTAACACATCAGTCATTTCATTCACCTTATAAATTACATCACTTTCACTAAATTGTGGCTCAAATAACAGCATACAGGTGACCGAACGGAGTCAGTACTATTAATACTGCAAAAATGCTTTGTACATTTTATTTGTATTATCCTAATACTTAAGTACAGATGCTATGACATCCTAAGTGCTGTGTTTTGGGAGAATAAAGGTTAGCATGAGACAGTGAGAATGAAAGGGGAAACAGGTGCAACACAATGCCAGCTGTCAGATCAGAGATCATGGGATTTATGGGAAGTGACCGCTACCACACTACATGTTAGGATCCCGTCTGTCATAAGGAACAGACAGTTCATGACACAAAAACTCTCATGATTCTCCTTTGCTTTGGTTCTAATCATAGCATCATGGCAACCTTATACTCAGGATGCCCACATGTGCCCACCTCACTCAATTCTCTGTTTACTTTCCTCAAGAACTCCTTTACAGCACTCAAAGAAAGCGATTTCTTTTCACTTTGTTGAACCTCACGAACTGTTTGCAACACCACCCACCATGTTCCATACACAGAAAGCATTGAGATACTAAAACTGAGGAAAAGAAACGAAGACGATTACGCTCCTGCGTCCTAATGCAGCGAACGCAAAAGAAATGAAAAAAGTAGAGCCGCTTTGACGTCTGATGGCTGAAATGAGCATTTACATCTGAAAAGGTGCCTTCTTTTGTGATTTCACTGCTTTTGTTAAGCAACGAAGGCGCCGGGCCGGAGACAATGGTGTTCGTGTTCGCTGCGGAAGCCGGCTCCGTTTATGAACTCCTCACAATGCGGGAGGACCTGTGTTTTTTCCGACGCTTCCCCGGAAGACTTTCCGAGGATTGGACAGAGAATATATTGTTTATTATCTGCGGCGGCTCCACAGCTGCTCCAGAGCCTGATTCCTCTGCATGAGGAGAGAGCGCAGGCCCTTATCTCTGCAGGCACATCGGGCTTATGTACGCAGAGGAGACCGTCGCCGCTGAGAAGTGTTTATTAAAGAGCTCTTAGCCGTGCTATTCACAACACGAGCCTGCTATGATATTCTCATGAAGAGAGAAAGCAGCACACCAAGGCTTAACCCGCTTGTAGGAATTTCTGCATTTTTGAAAAAGTGAAACACTTAACCAATTACTGGCAATGTATCAAAGAAAACTGCTGCAAACTTTAACAGAGAGGCCATTTGGCACAGACGTACAAAACAAGTCAGCAAAGCAAACTCTACTGATTTGTTTTCTCTACTGATTAACTTTTACAGTTTTTACAGTTCGGGTCCAAAAGGCTCACATATGCCTCGGACACGGGTCGGGTAAAATATTAGCGGCATCGGGTCTCGGGTAGTTTACAAATGTATGTGTTTTTGCCGAACGGACCTGAAAACCCAAACTCTCTCACGTGTGTCCGTCAATGTCCTTTTCAAACCTCTCATCTGTTTGCCAAGAGTACTTGCGACATTGTGTGGCTGGTGGTAGGTTAATTTTCGTTGAGACAGACATGTCAGTCAAAAGTAAAACAAATAGAGCAGCTTGCCAAATTGGTTGCGAGACCAGTGGGGTTTCTTTCTGTCTGAATGCCGTGTGCGGGGTTGCAGTCTGCACACACATCGGTGCTGTTTACATTCGGGTCCAGGCGGGTTAAAAAAATGGCACTGGTTCAGGTCAGACTCAGGTCTAATTTTCTCGGGTTGAAAAAATCAATTTATCCACGTCAGTTTCGGGTATAAAGTAATTCGGGTCAGTTTGGGTCGGGTATTTTTTTCTTTGGACCCGAGAAGACCTCTAGTCCACAGTGCAACCCATTTAACAAAGTTACACAAAGCTGAACCCTTTAGGATAATCTAACCATATAACTTACATAAACATTGGGGATGAACCAATACAAAATGACTTTGCTGATATGATATTCAATGACTTTGAATTAAATCTACCGACAACAAAAAACTCTTTGTTTTTACCCATTTCAAATGATAATGGCATAAAATCCTAGAAGTGAAGAACGTACAAACTGAAAATCCGAATAATCACTCCACATGCTTTCTGATGTGATTTTCTAACCAGCACAAACCATCATTTTGTCATTAAATAACGACTGTCAGGATTTACTAAAGGCGTGCAGTGGATTATTATCGCTGAAAAGATGTGGTCTAGTTATTTCTAGGAGTTTCCCTTTCAAACGCAAAATTTATAAGAGATTATTTAAATGATTTGAACACGCAATTTACTAATGTTTGCGTGCGTCATATTACTGGTATTTGCACCATTATTTAACGCTGAAAAAAACATGTCTCAGATCATTTTAAAATGGCTGCAATTGTTGCTGATAAAAGAGACATCAGAGAGATCAAAGAGCGGCGTGTGGTACAAGAAAGATGATTTTTTTCACATCTAACAGTTTTTTGAAATGCCAGAGGAACATATTAAAAAAATATTGTTTGCCAAGCCATGTTTTTTATGTGCTGGAGGAGTCACTAGAAGTCCCACAATACCAGGTGTTTCAAAACCTTCATTTTTTTATCCTCCAGTTCTTTTCAAATAACTATGACTTTGTTAGCTGGGATTTCACACCCTGCATTTTCAGCTGTGATGTCTGTGGTGATGAACTCAAGTGCATCAGGTGTTAGGGAATCACCCGCACCTGACCTATACAAAGATAAACCATGGTTTTACTACAGTTAAAACCAAAATGGTTACTGTAGTAAAACCATGGTTTATTTTCGTAAGGGGAGGAGCATCACAACTAATTTCGCGCTGCTTTTAGTAGATTGTGTTGGTCATTATATAAATCAGCTGTTGCGCCTTTCACACCCGCCACGGAAGATGCGGCAAATACGCATCTACTGCATCTAGTTTGCCGCTTGAACATTTGAGTTCACTCGCTTCATCCGCGCGTTAAAGCCGTGTGTGAAATTCTAATCATTTGAGAAATTCACATGGAAATCCGCGTCATGGGAGGGGAGGGACTCCGCGGAGACTCCGCCACTCTGCTCGCTTCCTGTAATCACGTGACTACTACAGCAAGGTCCTGATTGGTTAACGCGGCGCGGAAATCCGCCGAAGCTCAGATTTTTCAACTCGCACATTTCCCGCGGCAACGCTCAATTCGCCCGGAACGTACCGCGTCGCAAGATAATAATCTGCGTGCAATCGCGTCTTTGCATTGATTTAACATGAAAATCACCCGCGCTTGGCACCTCTACCGTGGTTGGTGTAAACGCAGCATTATGCTAATTTGCCCCGTTAGTATATCTCACCCATGGTCTCTTAAATGCTCATGTACGGTTCTAACACTTTCCTTGAGAAAAAGGTATCGAATGAATGCACCAAAAGTCACAAGTCGTGTTAGATAACAGTGTCTGTCAAATAACTAAATGTTACTTTAAAACCCTCATTTAGAGATAATTTTTTTATATTTTTTCCGATTACATCGATCAATACAGACTTGTTCTGCATGTGTAAAATTATGTAATGAAATCCTTCTAGTGCTATTGGAATAGTGGTCAAAATTTGCTTATGCCTGATGCATCTTCATCACCCTAAGTTGGTGAAAAAGGCTCAGCTTAGAAAGGAGGGTAAATCAGAGAACAGGAGCTGTCTGAGAGGATTCTGGGTCTAGGCTTTCACTGCATAATTAAATGGAGACTTTTTCCCGAGCCTTTGCCTGTGATAAGATCAGATCTTCACCTGTCTACCCTTCCGCACACTTTCCATTCTGTCTGAACCTTGCCCGCTAAGGGGAAACCAAGCACTGCGTTCACTTTACTTTTGTCAGTTTCTCAAGGAAAAACAGTAAGTGAACCACTGAATATCTACAGCATCAGTAACAGACCATCAGATCCTCAGGATGACACTGCTAGTCTCTCTCTCGCTGCTCCATTTAGGTTAAGATTCCCCTTCTGCAGCTGTGGTTTCTCAGGGACATCGTGACCCCGCTTATCCGGCACACAGGGTCTGATAATTAATTCGAGCAGTGCAGGGCACGCCAACCATCGGTCAAGGAAGATGACAAAGCATCAGCGCCACCAACCTGAAGTAGATCATTTTAAAGAAGCTGGGCTTCTTCTGGTGTAAGACTTTTTGCTTGATTTCTATTCGTTAGGCAGGGGCTGCTAGGAAGGGGGCAATGGGAGCTCCAAAAATGCCCTAGGTTGAATCCGGCACCGTCTTAAAGAGTCACAGACTTACCCAAGGCTATTATTGGATTAGCTTGGGTTCTTTGGTGGCTCTGTTCCTACTAGCTTGAGGGTCTTTTCGAGGGACCGTCTCCAAAGAGCACCATGATGTCAACTGCTTTCCGAAAATGTGACAGAAAAATGTACATGTCTTGTTACGTGACCTTCAAAATGATGTTGTAAGAAAACAATGGCTCTAGAGGACACTGATGCTCGGACACGGAGTGGCGTTGGGGCTGGCACTGCCCAGCCTCATTTCCCTTTGCTCAATTACTTCACTATCTGGAGCAGTGAAGTAGGAGGAGACAAAAAGGAAACATGGGAAATTAGAAAAGGGATGATCCCTCATCTTTGTCCTCAGAACGATCGCCTCCGGGAGACTGCGATGCATGAGAGCAGAATACCAAAAGAGGGCTAGATGGTAATGGCCACACAAATGCACTGATATAAATACAGGTGCACACATAGGTCTACCACCCCTGCTTCAACTTGAAGCCCTGACTGACACATAAAAGGTAGCCGGGCCGTTTTTTGCAGACGGCGAATTTAGGCAGCACAATAAGGTCTGTTGACATTGACGAGGCTAAATGTCAACGCTGCCAACCCTTCACATCACCTCTGCTCGCGGAGAGCCAGCATCTGTCGCTCTCTAAAAAGCACCTGTCGCTTTAGCGGTTGGCATCAACAAACGTCTGTGCAAGTGTCAGTAAAACTACAATTTCATTTAAAGTATTCATTATAATACTTACGACTGCTGCCCAGCTCCTCAAACAGATACTGCACCTTCTCCCACTCGCTTGTGGAGTTCTGGTTGGGGGTCGACGCCAGGGGAACAAACGCCCTGAAACAGACGTGCACGCTTATTAATGTTAATGTCAGCATTTGTCATCAATCATAAGTTCATGATGCCTTTGTCTACAGAAGTTCAGTAAAAGTGCAGGATATTAATATCTACAGACACTTCAACATTACTTTGGTCAAAACACATTTAAAACCTAATGGATTTTGCATGACACGGTGCTCCTCTCTTATGTATATGAAACTTTTCAGGGCCATTGATGAGACAAATGTCTGTGAAACTTTTAAAAGTGGAAAAGTTACAGCTAACCTAAAGATGAAGTGTTGTTTTATTTACCAGGTTTATGTGGGACCATATGACGACCACATAACGGCTCAAAAAAAGTTGTTTACATAAAAATATCTTGTTGTTTTGCCCATGGCCAGCGGTACGAACTTATCGTTCTGGATTTTATTACAGCACTCGTGATGCATTTCTGCAAGCTTTGAAAGCAACTCGGGTATGCTGACATTCGTAGCAAATATCGGCAACACTCAGTCATCTCCAATGAGGAGAACATCAGTCACAGTAAGATGTAACATAAGCAGTTTTAGCCTTTATTAACTTAATTATTTAGACACCCAGCAATTACACATTACACACCTTTTTCATAAATAATCCTGATAACATAACACAAGGTTTAGTTGCTGCACTAAAGTCTCATGGCTTATGAAAAATCAGACATGTGATCATTTATTTTATGTATTTTACTATTGTTGTCATTATTAATTCATTTGCTGCTAACATTTTCCATGTTTTCTGCTCGTCACCAGGTGTGTAGTTGTTTTGTGCACCTGGTTATATGTGTGCCAATGTTAATTTCAGTGCTGATTGTGTTGTGTTGTGTGTTTGTGGTGTTGTGTTGTTTTGTTTTCTTGTGTTTTTGTTTTGTGTTGTTTTAAAGTGTTTTGTAGTTGTTGTGTTGTATGTTTGTAAAGTAAAGTAAAGTAGAGAAATAAAGGCAGTTTAATGTCAAATGCAACCGTATAATTTAGCAGAATCTGAGTGAATTCACTTCATGGGTCACATCAGAACCGGTGCATTGTGCATGAACGTTTCACTTTTTAGGTGCATCTGTAAATGATGTTGTAAAATATATGCATAGCAAAAAAACATTTCCATAACGCCCGAAGACCATTCTGCAACTATGATTGATGCAAGATGTAACAGATATCTGACCTCCACGTTCCTGCCTCTATTGCCACCGTCAGGTACAAAATAGCATGCCGTATACCAGGGGTGAGTAATCCTGGTCCTGCAGAGTTTAGCTCTTACCCATATCAAAACCCCCTTATCTTATTTCCAAGTAATCCTCAAGACTTTGATTAGATTTTGACAAGTGTATTTTTTTGAAGGACAGTGGCCCTCCAGAACCAGGATTCCCTAACCCTGCCGAATACAGGGACCCATAAAAAAGCTTCAGTTACAAATGAATGCATGTCATTATTATAATGTACAGATATAATCATTATCTACCTCTAATATGTACTAATATGTAAAAGGGTACTATATGCACACTTTAGATACAAAGGTGGACTTTTTGGAAAGGTTCCTCTCCTGCAACAGCTTCTGGACCCATTTTTCTTAGAGTTTACAATCAGAAAACATCAAACAAGTTAGGTAAGATATTACAAGCACTTTTCAAGTTTGCTTTAAAGGGATAGTTTACCAAAGTATTTTTTTTGTGTGAATGGGCTTATGATCGGTTTGGTTATAAACATTCCTCAAAATATCTTCCTTTGTGTTTATTAGAATAAATACATTTATACAGGTTTGTAACAACATGAGAGTGAGAAAAGGATACAAAATGAAACTTTTAGGGTGAGCTATCCCTTTAAATTTGCCATAATAGACATACATTTAAAAATAAATTTTTGATTTAAAAAAAAAAAATGCTAGCCAGCGCAAGCATTTTGTATAATTTTCACAAAAGTTTAATGCCATCCAGAAAGTTTTCTTCTTTAAATATATTAACATACACAATATCAAATGAAAGAACAGACCCTCAAACAAAAAAGTTTCATAATTTCTTAATTTCTTCTCTTTTTATCATCTCTCAAATATGTGTAGGTTAGGGATGCTCCGATCAGGATTTTTCCAGCCGATACCCATTACGGATTTGTTATCTTTGTGATCGGCTGATACCAATTCCGATTTTTTTAAGCTGATATGCAAGCTCTTTGATGACTGTAACTGTTAACATTTTTTCTAGATGAAGTAATACCACAGATGTTGCCTTTGTTATATTACTTGAAGTAATTAGCTATATAATTGTTTTAATAGAGACTCAAATAAATAAGCACAACAAATATTTCTTCTGCAAAGAGATATTTAATGTTTATGTCTCTTAAAAGTAATGAAAATAAAACACTTCACAGTCTTTACTGTATAAATTAAATCTACACGCATTCGTATGAAGTACAATGAAGAGCAGAGAGTGATTTTTGATAGATGAGAGATGAATTAGGTTACTGTAGCTTTAAGACGTGAGAGAGATCGCTCTGTTCACATGCACTGATGACCGGCAGCTGTGCGCGCTGCGGGTGTACGCGGACAAGAGCAGCTGTGAAGAAAATAAAAGTTTAAACCGTCAAAACTTTTAAATGCATGCAAATTATAAACTTTTGGCATGCCGCATGAGGATGCAATTGTCCCCGATAGATGTGTGCTGTATACGTGTTGCGCTGTTAGGACCGGAGTGCGTCCTCATATAAAATCTCTGTAAAGGCAAAGAGAGAAATCCAAATCTGCACTTCGCACATGAGCAATGGGTTGTAAAAATGCTTGCGCTATGTAAAAAATTATCTTATTGCAGCTGCATTCAGGATCCCTATGATGACAAAAGTAAACAGAAAGATTGGTTTATGAGATCAGCAAATTAAGCGAGCACCAATCGAGTCATTTAATGCCATTATCGGCCAATACCAATCGGCCACCGATTGATCGGAGCATCCCTAGTGTAGGTTTCTTTAAAAATACAAAATTTTAAGCAAAAAGCTCAGATAATTGCGTTTTTGTAAAGGACTTTTATCAGAGATCAGATTCAGAGCGATGATCAAAACATACACAGAGTTTAAAATGTTTTTGGATTAGTGGATGGTTTAGTGTTTTATAAGTTGGGTAAAAGCACCACCTAGTGGATAATAACAGAAGTATGTACTGCCGTAAAAACTCATTTTTGGCAGCGAAGCAATTTCTATTAATTTACAAGATAACTTAATGGCAGGGAAAAAGGTCAAATTGAAATTTAAAGTAGGTTTGATTAAAGTTTCCAAATAATTTGGGGGTCGCTGCATAGTTTTACAGTCATTTTCTGTAGCAGACGCATGTGGGGAAAGAAATAAAGAGCATTATATTAGGAAGGCAACTAATATATAAAAAGCGTAATACAAAGTACAAAGTTTAGAAACTTTTTCATGCATCTAGCAGGATTATAATTAGATTATATATAATGTGATCACTATGTGATCATGGATTATAATGCATTCATTTATAAACCATAAACATAAATGTTACTGGCCAGATGCAGTCTATGTGCCTCATGTCAAGTTAGTATACTCTACAGGTAAAAGCAAAGGTGCCAATGACAGAGCGCACTTGATAGATGCCCTTGCATGAACTGGGTCCACCAGCACTGAATGAGAAGACAAAGGGTGAAATGGGTCAACTTTTCGTTTACAACTTCCATCCTTAGCACAGACCAATCAAAACAGGCAAACAAAAGGGGGACATCCGTCTGGAATGAACAGTCACAAATACAAGAGCTATGTCTGTGACTCTGGGAAAAAGAAGATGGAAAAATCCATTACGTCCTCCCACATCAAGAACCCTGCGACACGATATCCCCTGGTAAAACAGTGCAACGGTTCAAAAGGTAAAACGAAGTCTAAATTGCTTCTGTCCGAAGTGCCGTCCCCACTTTTAGATTTGGTCTTCGACACGTCTCTCTTTCCATTCTACGATCAAACTATCCCGTCCCGCTGGGTCTATGCGACACGGTTCTGTCCCGCAAAACTGATGAAGCTATCCTGTCCCACAGGAAGACTATTTAATGGTTGAGAGCACATTAAATTATATCACCTGGTAAGCGGACGTGTTATTCTTGCAGCGGTAAAGAAAATCCATTATGTTTATGCTGTACTAGCAATGTCCCGAACAAAAAGTATAAACCGTGTAAAGGTTTATCGGGACAAAGCCTCACCAGGTGTTACATTAAAAGCATGTTGGATTTTGGTCCACCAAACCATTAGACAGGATATTGTTACACAGTCTTAACAAAACACCTCTGATGTACTGAAAACTCCTGATGAAGCGTATGCCAGGTTTAGAGATTGAGTTATGCCTGTTGAGTTAATTGTTTCAAGAACCACCAACTGGACTTTTAATTTGATGGATTTTGCGGATAATAAATCAATAGTTGGCCACATCGCTTCATGTGTTGTGCGATTGCTCTCCAAGCAATTCATTTCAATCGGATACCAACTGCAGTCATTACTCTAATGTTTGGGCTTTCGTAATGTTATACAAACATAAGGTATCATTTAAGTGATACAATTAGGAAAATTATGATGTTGCCAGTAGCCCATTTCCTCCTAAAAAGTAGCCAGAAATTACCCAGAAAACCATAGCATCACATTTTAAACTACTGCATGTGTTCATTTGTGCAAAACGCTGCTTCTAGAAAGGACATCGCAGCACAAAACAAGCACATAGAGGTGACGATCAATTCAGTATCAAACCATTTTCTCAGCTTTGCTTTTACAACATACCAACACAGCCCACACTTGCTGTACACTTGATGGAGGTTAAAGATGCTGATTGAACGATGCAGTAATGCCCACATTGATCTGTCCACACACACAAAAGGTCGCACAAAAATGCACACTTACCCAATCAAAAGCACTGCTGCGCATACAATCACAAATCCTAATGTGTACTTCAATGCATTTTTCACTTGCTGTAAAGAGACAATAAAAACATGTTTGTCAAACAGGTATATACAGGTATATATGAATCAGTAAAAACAACATTTGGTGTCATTAAATTTACTTTCATGCATTTGTCAGATGCTTTATTTCTAAGCTTTTAAATATTTTAATCGATTGATAGTCCTAATAAAAAATATATCCTACAAATGTGGAGTATTTCAGTATTAAATTGATCATAAATAATCTTGGATGGATGGAAGTTTGTGGCATGCACTGTCGGATCGCCTCATCTGTGAAGAATAGATGTGATGCCACCTTAATACTAAGTCAGAAGAATGTACAGTAACTCAGAAAACATTTGGAAACGACCTTTCCTTTCCTCCGCCTTAAAATACACGCCTCACTACATTTTGGAGGAGACTGTGCAATTTGTGCTCCTCACTTCTGATGGTTTAGAAAGCAAGGTCCCTTTTTGAGATGGAAACGCATTCTAGAAAAGTGTCTCAGCATGTAATCTGCACATCACTGTGGTGTCCTAAGAGACAAATATTTGACATTTGAAGATGGCAGGGTTATAAAGAGAACGGGCCTTTTGTGATTTTGTCGCCCCGCTGCTGCAGTCAGATGGAGTCTGGGTACAGTAAATGGGCTGGGTGGTTATAAATGAACTGCCATAACTGTAATCAGGCAAATATCACTTAGCAATGTCTCAAGGGCGTTTTTGTTTTGTTATGATTTATAGGAACCTTTTCTAAATGTAGACCTCGCTTTACATACTTGTATAGTACACACCATTTCTTGACTACAAAGTGACAAATAGTTTTATTCAAACGTAAAGGTTTTAAAGGCAAAGCACATGTGTGTGACAGATAGGAGACATGAAGGAGTGTGCGGTTTACCGAGTACTTGTTGCTGCGGTCTTCCTCTTTTTCTTCATAGTAAAAGTACACAAATGGGATCCAGAAGAAGACACCGAAAAGAATGATGGAATATAAAGCTGTGAAAGAGAAAAGATGAGTAGTTAGACACTCAAGTGAGATACACATAAAGGTAGCACAAAACACTATGATGTATTTACTTAGAGGTTAAGGAGTCAATGCTACCTTTACATTATTACGAGTCTTTTGTTTGCTAGCTGTCAATAAATCCTTCTCGCATACGGCCCCTCTAAACAAATTTCTAAATCAATATATTGTTTTATGTGAATGAGTAGGCAGGATGATCTTCACATCATTTTAAAGAAAAAACTCTAAACTACACTCTCATAAATAAAGGTACAAAGCTGTACCTTTTTTGTCACTGGGGCTGTACCCTTTCAAAAAGTACAGCTTTGCACCTAAGGATTTCATTTTAGTACCACAGAAGCACATACTGGGACCAAAGAGAGCTCATTAGTACCTAAAAATACATATTAGTATCTCAAAGGTACATATTGGTACTAAATGCTTACATATCTGTACCTAATGGTCCATACAATTACCTTTTTAAAGGGTGCTGCCCCACTTACAGTATTTTGACTTTTTTCTAACAATGTAGGTCCTTAAGGTACGGTAATCTACCCAAAATTGTATTCTGTTTTGTATTCCTGTAAAGGTACCAAACGGAAACTTAGGGTACAGCCCCAGTGACAGAAAAGGTACAGTTTTGTACCTTTAATTATGAGAGTGTACTAGATTCTGTTTAGAAAAGTCTTGTTAAAAATGTTTAGTATGGGTTTTGTTGACTTATATCAGTGACTTTTAAAAACCACACATAAACATTTTTTTCTCAAAAATACAAACACATGTACATACATGTAGCTCATATAATATTGTAGCCCAGTATGTGGTGAACGCAGTGTTATGAGACACTTGCCATTAATATATTTAGAGCAACTGAAAAAAGACCAAATGTAGAGCATCTCAGAACCTCTGACAGTGTCCCAAAATGGTCGGACCCCAGAGGGTTAAACTATACATTTATGACAGAGCTGTCACTGGGGTGGTATCCTTTCAAAGGGTACACCTTTGCATCTAATAGAGATGTAATGATTACCCATCTAATGGATAACCATGATAAAAATGTCCAATGGTTAGTATTACCGCTACATTTTTTTAAATTACTGTTTAACGGTGCCCATGTCACGGCTCAAAAACACATCCAGTGATGAAGCACGGGTCGTTTTTTCCTGGGTTATTTTTCCATTAAATGATGTGATCTGATGAGTTTAAAGCTTTGTTTGTTTCTTCAGTGATTCCTGTGAGCGCAGGTGTTGTGCACCTTTACTCCTGGGTCATAAAGTTCACCTGATTTCTCATAACATACGAAAACAGACTTGCTGATTTGTCCTGTGCTTATATGAAAATCTGATTAACTCACTTGAGTTTTATCTGAACTAGATTAACATTTATCTCACAACCTCAAATGTGCCATGAGTAATGTTAATGCTATTTATTACATTTTTATGCGATCAAAAGTGCACTTAGATGCAAAAATCAATTTTACATTTGCATCAGTACTTTTATTACATTTCTAGAAACCATGATAACATTGACAACCGTGGCGATTTTGGTCACTATAATTGTAATGTAAAATGTTCGTTCATCTTCAGCGCAAATGTATATAAATGATACATATTAGGACAGATTTAAAGAGAACTGGCCCAGTGGCAGCTTGGGAACATTTTTTTTACCATTTTGTTTTGGAAATGTGGGTACATTCATTGCCATTATATTACCAGACAGAAACACAAAAATACCAAGTAAAAAAATGTCTGTGGAAATGACAGTATTACTGGCAGCTGGTTGCAAGTAACTCACGTCTGTACAGTATCTTCTACAGTAAGTTACTGGCAACCAGCTGCATAATTACAACTTTTTTACAGTGTAAGGCATCATATCTATTTCAATAAATCAAGGGTTAAACAAACATCAATTCTGAGGTTTTGTGTAGTTTTGATGGCAGTTCTGTGAATTTAAATCATCTGCTCATCCTGTTTCAGCCCTTTATCCTGTGACCGTATATGTCGTACCTTGACATCTTCATTTCTAATGTACACTGTTAGATGTCGCTGTAGATTTAGCAGCACTGTACTGTAAAAATCCACAGTACTATACTGTATGTGTACATTACAGTACAGTACTGCAGTTCATAATGCATTCTGGGTAAATTTGTTTGAGCGGGAACATTTTACAGTATATTTTGGTCTTGATGTAACCTTGCTGTAGCCATTGCTGTAATGTGCCAGGTGTACTTGCAATAATCAGAGAAAGTGCGCCAACGTCAAATCACACAGACAGAGGGAGCGCACAACTCTTGGCTGCAGCTGAAGGAGGACGATTGATTTCTGTCAGTTCGGTAAGTTTGAAATATTTCTGTTTCATGAAAACTTAATTTTTAGTTTAAGAATGTTGTCAATAGTTTGTCACAATATTGTTTTAAACGTGCAATGAGAGAGAAAAACGGTCGCCAACAAAGTTTCAATCTCCCTCAGAAAGTAAGCTCACGTTACACACAGATGTCTACCGCTGCTTTAACTCGCTTTACACCTTTTTTTAATGAATATAGGGTTGTTTTAACTAAATTATGACGGTTTGTTGAGTTTATATTGTGTTGAAAGTGTGGTGACAATGAAACTATTTTTAACGAAATGGACAAAGACAACCCGCCAGCGCGGTCTTGCGGTCCCAGCATAACGGTCGTTTATCTCGGCGTTTCATCCGTTCAGTTAACGTTAGCGTCAGAGAAAAGTATTAAGTTCGACTGTTTGGCAAGGCTGACTCGTGGTTGTAAACAGATAGGACTTGACACCCCGTACACAGCATAGTACCGAACTAGTTACTCCACAGAAGTGAAAACAAGAAACCTCATATTTAACTGGATACATGCATCGAACTCATCGCAGCTTTAACTTCGACCAAATATAATTCAGACCTGGGCTCATCTTAATATCAGATGAACGAAAGGGATTGCCGCGCTTATTGTTGTTGTTATTATATTACGTTATATCAGCAAAAGCAGAGAATATCTTCTCTTAAGCGTTTTACACGCCCAGTAAGTTGTCCAATACATTTTTATGGCATATTGTTTCCACCACTTCAGATGCATTACACGCTGTATATAAGTTTCCAAAACGCATCAAATCAATGCACGAAAAGAGAATGGGCTCCGCATTTACGTACCTTTGTCTTCTCGTCTCTGTCATCTGATCCTTCAACTCTGGATGTAAAATAGTCCATTATAACATCGTGTAGGAAACTGGCATCACCAGGATTGCTCAGATTTAGGCGATCATGTTTATCTTTAAAGTGAGCAGCTAGCTACTAACTTGTTAAAAAACTTTGCGTGAAATAGTGTTACACCGCAGCCGTCCGGGTAAAACATTAAAGGGACAGTCCTTTTACCTTGTCACTATAAATCGCTATTTTCTGCAGTAAACGAGACATTTTCAGAGATTTTCTGTAGACAAGATGTTATAGAATAATAATTAAAAAAGACTTATTTAGATATTTATATATAATATAACAACTAATATATATATATATATATATATATATATATATATATATATATATATATATATATATATAATGTTTTACAACTGACTTAACACTTACAGTAATGTTTTATTTGTTAGCATAGCATGATATTAGATTTAAACACTTAATACATTTTTAAATCAATCACTTTGTCTCTGCACAATGAACATTATCAAATATTATTAATGTTGTAAAATATATTGTTCATTGTTAGTTCATATTAGCTAAGGCATTACCAAATGTTAAGGAATAAACTCTTATAGTAAAGTGTTACTAAGTTTTCTTTTACCATTTCCTTCACAATGTCTACTTATTTCTATGGCTAACAGATTTTGTAACATTTGTCTTTTTTACAGTCTTACCATTGCTTGTAAGTCGGATTGGGTAAGATGGATCATCTTTAAAGGCACCAGGCAAGTACATGATGTACAGTTACAAGTCATGTATTTTTTCGACTGCAATATTAAATGCTTTCACGTCACATGTAAAAGTACACAGGAATGTGCTGATCACTTTTTATTTGTAGTTTACATGAGTGTCATTGCACTTTTCAGGAGTTAAGGCAGATGTGGAGGCACAACGGGTGACACCAGACACACCAAGCACATTATGTTCGGTAAGTTTGCACTTTACCACTACAGTTTCTTTAAATACCCATGTATACACTCATTCACAATTCCCACACACAACACTGTAACACGACCATACACAACATGTACACAATTGTCTTAGTTTGCCATGTAGAAATATACAAACAGAAATATTCAGACTTTGGTTATAAGAAATTTAATTTAATAATTGTATTTATTTAGCCGAGGTGTCCCTGGACTTTATTGACAAAAGATTTTGTTTTCAGAATAAAAAGTTGTGTCCAAATCAGTAACAATTGTACTTTCTGTTCAGGACATTCAATCATGACATGATCCATGTGGATGCTGTCCATTGAGGAAAGAGTTTGTTCAGCGGTAAGTGAATCTTCTGTATTTTAATGTAATTAGGTGTGGAACAGTAGAATAAGAGCAAAAGGTTTCAGAATAGGAGTAAATTCAAGGCTGAGTTTAGTTTTTTAAGAATCTTTTTCTATCTTATATTTGTTGACTTAATGTTTATGATATTTCTAACAGGTTTCTGGATATAATTAATTCCAAAGATGGGAAAAAGTGCACATCCAGACAAGGAGCAAGCAAAAAGACAAGGAACTTGGTGCAGAGAAAAGCTGTGGCCATTAACCCCCATGTGAACAGCTTCATGCAGTCCCTGATTGAGTTCGAATGGACGACTTCAAAGTAAAGGCCACTGTGGTCTGTCTGCCACAGTTTAATGCATTTATTTTTAGTGTTAAATGAAATTCAAGTAGAATATTTAAAACTATGGGCCAGTGTTCTTTTTACCACAGTGAAATGTTACCTTTTAGTCGATGATGGACTTTAAACTGAAAACTTCAAACTATGGAACAGTGTTCTATTTGCCAGAGTTAAATATGTTACAGCAGGGGTCTCCAAACTTGTTTATACTTGTTGATTTTATTTTATGTTACTTGATTATATGTTTATTATTGTTTAAAATCTTGTTTTAAATATGTTTTGTTTCGATTAAATGTTTTTTAAATAAAATTTTGATACAAACATTGCTTGGATTGCCTTTTAATTCATTATGTCATGTCAAGGATAGCATTTTTACCATATTAATAACTATAGATTTAAACCTAAATATCTAGCTATTTTATATAATATTATTGTATTAACTGTAATAAGTAATAAATAGTATTTATGGGTCAATATAGACATTACAGTAAATTACTGTAAAAATAGACTACTGTAATAAAATATTGTAAAATTACAGTACAGTACTGCTTTGTAACTATACAGTACTAGTTTGTGTACTGTAAAATGGTATTACAGTACAGTACTGTAAAACCAAAATACAGTAACTTACTGGCAACCGTGCTGCCAGTACCGTACTGTAAAAATACAGGGAAATCGTTAACAGTGTAGGTTACAAGTTGAGAGCAATTAAATACTACAACCCCTTTTTTAGTTAAAAAAAAAACATTTCATTGCACCCCCCCACCCCATATACTTGTCATGTATGAAGTGGAATAAGATTAAGAAAGTAAGGAAATCTAGAGAAAAAAAACACATGCTTCCAACATCTTTTTGAGTTTGTAATCACACAGACCGTCTCATACTGGCATTACATCAAAATGATTCGCAGTGACCTTCCTCGTGCACAATAAAGCACAAATAAATGTGTCCATCATTCTGTATGTGGTCATGAAGGACAAAAAGCTCATTTCCGTAAACATGCGCTGTACACATCAGTCAAAACTGTGCACATGATTGTTTGATAAATGTTTGACTTCCAGATATTTGGAAAGGACGACAGAGTTCGCTTCAGCGAAACAAAAATTACTTTAAACAGCAGGTGAGGAAGAAAACAGAACAGCCACAACCCTTCAAAATTAAGCATAATGGGATGGAAACGGTTATTGTTATTGTTTCACGAGCCCTGTGGCGAATGGGGGATGATTTCGCCAGCTGTTCGTGTGTTTTGTTTTCAAAAGGTTGTTTTTTTGGACTGCTGCACTGGATTATATGGTCATATGGCTCGTACGTGTTCATCTAACGGGCCAAAGCTCCTCATGAAGATAAACTTCATGCTCTCGCAAACTCTGTACAGTTTACCTTGCGGCACCTGGAGAATCAATCATTGCGTTGTTTTTCTTCAGAGTTATTAAAGTGATTCCAGTGGTTATCACCGTAATTTCTGTTAACCTATGAATGTAAATTTCATGACATTAAAATGAACACCAACTGTACCCTGCATCCATTTATTGTAGTTAGTCACTTTAATAACATGTAATGGTTGCAAAAAACAAACATTGATTATATTTTACAGTAATTTTAATCTAGTACATCATATAACAGTCTATGCAATGAATTGAAATCATCTGCTCATCCTGTTTTAGCGCTTCTCCTGTGACTCTATAAACCGTACCCATACGTCTTCATTTCTCATGTAGGTTACAAGTTAAGAGCAATTTAGGGGTGGGGTTGGTTAATGCTATTTCATGCATTCTGACTTATTAACACAGTTTAAGAGTTGTAATCCTCATGGTAAACAAATGCAAAGTGTCAAAAAAGCAGTTGAGCGTGTGACAGAGTATTTCTCTGTGACTCACACCTCCTCTTTCTTACAAATTTTGGAAAAGTTTTTCGAACATGGGTACCCGTTACTTATCAGAAACAATGGATACAGTTTGTTAATCAGGTGTAGCAGCAGGGTTTTGCATGTGTGTTTGTTTAATGCTGGATTTTGTTAAAATGGGGTGGTCCCAAGCCCAGTGATGAGTCACAGGCGGTATGTAAAACTGCATCAAATGTCTTTTTTATTGTAATCGATGTGTAAGTGCATATAATGAAATGACATGAACATGTAGTGAATCATAAGTTATCCAGAGATAGTGGGATAATGTTTTGTGCTTGTTGCTTGCTCGTGACTTACTCCTCCCGCTGGACGCCTCCAGGATTTTGCGTTTTTCTGGAAAGAATCGCTAGAGCTGATCTGTCTTTTATAAATCTGATAAAACTAAAGACTCTTCAGATAGATGAACTGAAGGATGTAATATTACTCTAACAACCCTCAAGATTAACATGAGATGAACAGAAACAGTATGCATTATATGAGCTTTAAATACTACATACTAGGGGTGCACCGAAATTTCGGTCACCGAAAAGATTAAGCATTGTCAGCGGTATAGAAGTATTTTAAAGTTTCAAATGAGGACAACAAACTTGCAATATGTAACGTTTGTTCTGCAAAAGTCTCAAGAGGGGGTACGGTGCCAAAGAACTTTTCGACAACAGGTTTGATATACAACCGTCTTTCTTGTCAAAAAGCTGAGCAACTTTTGTTCTTAAAGAGAAACCTGACACAATTCCCTAAATAAACAGCAGTCAAATTTTCTGTTTATATACCGGTAGTTACATTAAAATGTGCGTAGCACTGCACAACTGGGTTTCCCAAGGCTATATTGGTTGTTTTGCATTGTTTTGCACAGAAATTTAAAACGCAAGTAAATAATTGTTTACATGCAGCAACAGAATAGAGGCCCACTGCCATTCTGTGATTTTTGTGTGCAGTTATTCAGATAATTGTGAATTGTATTTCATCCACAAATCTTAAACTATTTTATTCAATGGAAGAAAACTTGAAGAATAATATTATTTATTTACTGTTAAAAAATATTTTAGGTTTTGTTATGTAACTGTAAATGTTAATTAAAGTTTGATGATTATTCTATTGCTTTGTGGTTTTTCATTTCAGATTCATAAAAAATTAAGCAATACGTTTTTAAAAGAAGCCATTTTCGGCTTCAGTTTCGGTTTTCGGCCAAGTGCATCCTAAATTTTCGGTTTCGGCCAAGAATTTTCATTTCGGTGCATCACTACCACATACATCATATGTCATGTATGAAGTAAGAAATAACTGACGACGGGCCGTTGAATTATAAGAAAATAATGCACACCCAAGGTGGTAATGTGTCACCACGCGAAGCGTGTGTGCACTATTTTCAAATAATTCAAAGGACCGGAGACGATTATACCTCAATTATTACAACAAACATTGCGCTAGTGGTTATTTTAAGGCATTTAAAAGGTTAGGTGTGTGGTTTACAGAAAAATAATCAACACTCATGGAACATTTCTCAGCCGTAAAAGAATAAAGCATTCAACAGACCATGCTACAGTATAAGAGGAAAAAAAAGTACAAAAATCATGACCAATCATCACCACCTCAATTTAACAGATCAGATATTGATTTCAACTGTAGCTTCAAGACTTTTATATGTAAATGACCTCTGTTGCCCCAACCACTTTTTGGGCGGGCCAAGCTGCTGAAAATAAAATGGTTGTGCTCATGGTCGTGATGTCAGACCAATTATCACAACATTTTCTTGCTTTGAAAACTGACCCAAATACAGTACTTATTCTCTTCCTTCCTCAATCTTCCCTCCAGCATCCACGGTAAATGCCTCCATTGTGTTTGTTTGGCAGATCCCGAGCAAGCGGACACCCTTTAACATGCGGTACGATAACACTGGGAAGCATTATGAATTCATGGGAAGGAGGTGAAGGGCAGAGACTTAAAGGGCCTATGAAGCTATTTTAGTCTGGAGGGGGGTACGGCTACAGCTAATGGATGTCTCTAAAGATGAGGCCGGTAATCCAAAATATCTCCCATCGATATCCGTCCGAATGGAGGCGCCACCGTTCTTGGCTTAATGCTACTTTCAGGTGATTTATCAACATGATTCAGAAGGTGAAGCCAAACATACAAAAGAAAACACGATTAGATAATCACAAAAAGGGAGACGCTTCGGTATATAGTCGGCTGTAAGGAATCCCGTGTAATTCACAGCAGAGATCTGTCTTTTAATGCATTAAATCCTACTCATTAATCCCGAGGACTTTTAATAGAGACAAATGAAGCGGGAATGGAAATGAAATCCAATTTGTCCCCCTTACACAAATCAAATTGTGCGTCTTTGTTAATTCTGATCACCTGTAGTGCATTGCAGTACCGCGAGCATATCGGTTAAATACGAGACATGCTGCGGAAACCAGGGCATTTAAATGTAAAACCTAAATGTCAAGGTTTCAATGACAGCAATTACAGCTCCCGGTGAGATGATGGCTGCTTTGGTTCGTTCTATTGTTTCATAAAAACTGCAGGAATCATTCATCTTGAATTAAACTTCATATTTCATGTTAAAGTGTAAATGCTCTCGCCTATCCGTGGGTAACAGGCAGCTTCAAATTTCAGCTTTAAAATTTGACTAAAAATAATAAGGCAATCAAACCATGAGTGAGTTAAATAAAAGATGAATCAAACACAAATGAAGTGACCCGCAGAATTTCTTTCCATTTGATTTCAAGCCAAGTCATTATCGCAATGGATGGATAACATGGACATGAGATACTGTAATGCAGCAATGTGTTCATTTTCCACACACGCCATCTAATGTCAATGGTACACATGTGAGCTCATGGCACCCAACCACTGGGTAATATTAATCATAACAACATGAATATTAACAAGGTGAGGGAATAAGCTGCAGTGCATTACTGCAGATCATCCATTTCAATCTAACCAGATCTAATGGGAAAGCACCTGACTGGGGAGAAAAGTTTAGCATATTAATCCCCCTGACAAAGAGAATAGGGAACTAAATAATTAAACAACCAACCTCAAGCCCTCCGCTAAGTCTGAAGGCTTTTATAACTCTCCGGCAATCCCCCTCGCCCAGGTGTGGGACAAGAATGTCGATGAATCCACAAAAGCACAGTGTGACACCCAGATTAAGCTCATTAAAATACACCTGAGACTTCAGACTTATCTCGTGGGTATCGTTATACGGATGGTTATTAGCTTAAGAGGTTTCCGAAATGTTACCACATTTGCAAATGTTATTTGCAAGCTAAATTTGCAAGTGTACCTTCAGGGGAGATTGGAAATTCTTGTGCTCAGCCTTTTACGGCTCTAAACAACTGTAAACAACTCCAGATATTGTCCATTTGCACAATTTAAGGTGAAGTAAACTAAAAAGTAAAATTGAATAACACAACGCTATTTTAACCAATCATCATTCAGGACTGAAACTGTTTATATAAAAAAATATCAGAAAAATTACTCCAGTTCACTAACATACTCAATAGTATGATTATACTAGTGCATAAAAAATAATAATGATAATGATGTTATAGACTTATCGCACGACAAGTGAACATGACTTTGGTAGCTTTTTTCGAGAGGCGATATATTGCCATAGTGTATCCATGTGCTTTTGTTTCCATTAAAATGAATGTCATTAGCATTTTTTCTGATCGCAACTGCCTTTTCTGTCTACTGTCTGTCTCAGTACGTGCAACTTAGGGTCCACATGTGCACGCATGAAGACAAGGCATTCCTTCAGAGAAAAATGTGTGTTTTTTCTGGTGAATACATACCATTTGAAAGAATAAATCACACTGGAATTGATTTTAAAGCTACAACCTGCATCTCTGACGTGAATGAGACGTAAGAAGTTATTGTTAACGTAAGCAGGCCGGCATCTCTACTTTGGCAATAAAAGAGCTATACAAATAAAAAATTATCTGAATATACATAACTATAACATCTAGGGCCCTATTTTAACGATCTAAGCTCATTGTCTAAAGCGCACAGCGCAACGTCTAAATGGGCGTGTCCGAATCCACTTTTGCTAATTTAACGATGGGAAAAATGTTTTTGCGCCGAGCGCATGGTCGAAAAGGGTAGGTCCTATTGTAATGGGAGTATTTTGGGCGTAACGTGCAATAAACCAATGAGAGTCTTATCTCTCATCCCCTTTAAAAGCAAGTTGCTCTTGCGCTATGTCTAATCCCTATTTAGATGACGGACTTTGTAAACTGAAAAACTAAGCGGAGGAAGAAGATCCCCAGTTTAAGATTAATGTTAAATAATTGTGTTGTTTTTCAGTTGTATTGAAATAGTTATTTTTTTATTAAAACCTTTAAAACCCGTTTTCTTTTAGTCATGGAAGTAAAAAGCAGGCTTGTAATTGCTTTAAATGTATGGCTATCCAATATCATCAAAAAATAATTTACAAGTATGTAAGATAAGGTTTGTACTCTAAAAATATTTTATTTGTAAGAAACAGGAGATAAAGAATTTACAAACGGCTCTCCTCACGTTTCAGCACTTTGGACAGCGTTTTTTAGCAAAGAGTTTTTTTAAGCGTTACTTAAAAATGTTTCTCATCTCACCATATCCACAGGTACAGAGTCATCATATACAATAAATCCGTGAGGTACCATAAAAAACATTTAAAAACAGACGCATTTGTTCAAAGCAAAGCATTTATTTACTTACCAGGCTGCAGGTGAAGCAGCTCTTTGTGCCTTCTAACGTCTCATAATTAGTCCTCATTTATGTCCAAGAGACTCAATAATAATCTTTTATATTCAATCCTTTAATCTTTCATATTTAAAAGCATTTTTGTGCTGCTGCGCATTCATGTACTTTGTGATAAGCAAACCCGCGTTGTCCTCCCGTTTATAGGCGCATACTAATGCGCTCTTTAAATAACATAAAACACATTGCGCCATTGACTTTAGAGCAGGTTTTTGTTGGTCAATGGCGTAGTCTATTTTAGTTGCCTCAAAATAGCAACGCTATTTTGTACTTGCATTATTATGCTATTTTATTTTCATATATAATCAGTGACATAAAATGGCCAAAAAACCCCACAAAAAAACAGTACTATCGACTATTTCCATTATTTCTGGGGCAATTAACCGACCTATGAAAAGTAGCTATCGTGACAGGCCTAGGTAATCTTTTGCGTAATGACTATGCTGGGCAACAAAAAAAAATTTGATTAATCTTTTTTTTACATGGTCGATTCAAAATCGATTCTCAAAGGCCACAAATCGATTTTTTCAAATGAAATAACCTGATCCTGTTTGATCAAGGAATGCGACTGTTCTGACTTTTTTCAGCATACATTTTTCATCTGGTATCAAAATGATATTATATTTAACATAACTGTTTGCATTTGAACATTAGAGATGGGTTCTGTTTTAATGTACCCAAGTGTACCTAAAATAAAAGAGTTTAATATACAGGTTTGTGGCTCTTAATTTCTTTTTATTAATTACCCTTGTAAACTTATGTTCACTGTTCTTTTTTATAAATATAGTATTTGTATTGAATCTAAATTCATCCAATTGAGAATCGAGCATAAAAATTGATCCAAGAATGGGAATCGAAAAGAGAATCGATTTGATAGCTTGTGAATTGATCTGGAACATTTGAATCGATACCCAGCCCTAGTAATGATGTAGATTTATGCATGTGGCAGGCTGTTTTTTTCAAAGCAGCCAACAAAAACGCATTTTTGTCAAATCAACGATGCTGCATTTTTTAAGGGTGGTATAAATTTATCCCTGGGAATTGAACCCACAACCTTTGCATTAAACAATGTTCCACAACTGAACAACAGAAACATATTGTATACATTTAAATCTTTCCTGATTTATAGGCAATAATTATTTTAACTAGAAATACACATCACTATAAAGATATATTTGCTGCCTAAATGTTTTTGTTTAATCAAGTTATTTTAACTTACTATTATTTATGGTATCTAGACAAGAGATGAGTTGTTATAACTTATAAAATGAAGTTGACTTATTTCAACTATAATTTATAAGTTGTAGCTACTTATCTTGGGAAGATAAAAAAGAGTACTTTGAAATGTAAATCTGAGGTGATTAAACTAAAAAAAAAAAATTACAGTATACCTTGTAATGCAAGTCACTATGAATAAAAACATCTGCCAAATGCATTAATGCAAATGTAGATTTTACATTTTTAACTAGAACTAAACATCTTCAAATGTACATGGCAACAAGTTCCAAAAATATATTTCATCAAATATTTCATACATTTTTTTTAAACTGTACCAGTGAGCCCAAGCAGCTCTGTCCATACATTTCAACACACCGAAGACAACAGCTGACCGCTCCGACACTGCCATTAAAAACACTTTGATGTTTACTGTGAAAGGGAGGTCAAGTATGAGAGAATCAAAGGTTTACAGGCCCAACAGACATCAGGGTCACAAGCTCTGCAGAGGAATCACAGCCTAAAATGGCAAGCAAACCACAAAGAGCCACGTCAACCCAGAAAGATCATTCAAGGTCAGGACTGACGATCACTCATCCAGTGCTGTCCTACTATTGGAAACATTCTCGCACAAGGGTTTCATCCAATCTTCCCAGAACAAATTACGCTGACATTATAAGATCCATGGAATGTCGCTGTAGAGTCATGCAATTTGTTCTACATTTATGTTTCTTGTAAAAACAAGGCATTGTGTTCACCCATCCACCACTGGACCAGACTGCAATGGCACATTTAAGAAACACACTGACGGTGTATGTAAGGGTTAATCTCACCTCTCTATTTATTCTACATTAAGACAAAATTAATTATAATTGTGAAGCCTGATCAGATTCATATTAGCCTATAGGAACATTTTAATATGTAAAATTTCATTTCAGACCTAGTATACAATACGCAACTAAACGCTCCATCACAAAAGACAATCATGTCCATCAGTTTATAAAAAAAAAGTAAAATGTATGCACAGTAATTCACTTACAATGGAACAAATAATGTGTGCAATTCACATTTTAAAATAAAGGTGTTCATGAGACTGGTCTGAAAAGCCAAGCAAGCCTGCTTGTTACAAGTTAACTCAAGTCTTGCAGTTTACAAGGTTACAAGAAAGAGATCAAAAATCACCTACAGGAATTATTCAGATAACACAAAACCAATTATAAAATGTAAACATCGGAAGGACTACTTAAACAACTTTACACATCCTGCAAATATTTTATGAAATAATTCATTAAACTACTTTAAAGGTGCATTGTGTAATTTTTAGAAGGATTCTTTTGACAGAAAAGCAAAATAATATCCAAAACTATAGTGGTGTATAAACACCTTTCATAATGAACCCTTATGTTTTTATTACCTTAGAATGAGACGTTTTTGTCTACATACCAAGGGTCCCCTAACATGGAAGTCGCCATTTTGTGCCGCCATGTTTCTACAAAAGCCCTTAACGGACAAACTTTTTTACTAAGTTGTCTCCAAAGTTGACATGTTTGTCCGTTGGCGGCTACCGTAGCTTCTCTTTGCGTTTCAATTTGTTGCAATTTGCAACCACTAGATGCCACAAAAATGTACACACTGTACCTTTAAATGGTTAGTTCAGCCCAAAAGTTCACTTTTATCATAAACCACGTACGACAGACACAAGCCTCACGGTTTTCATCAAAAAAGAAGACAATCAAAGGACTTGGTGGTTTAGAATGACACATGGGTTAGTGATTTATAATTAAAATATTATTTTGGGGTGAACTAATGACTTATTTATTGCTTGTAGAGAGTACAGCATCCATAGAAGTCCCTAGATAGACTTTCCTAAAAATAATAAAAATTGTCATCATAGAATAAAACTTTTTGACTAATATTAATTATACATACATACATACAAACACAAAACCTAAATGATCTGTACCTTTATTAACTCTTTCCCTGCCTGCGTTTTTTTCTTTTTCTTTTTTTAAGCATTTTTATGTGATTTTCACAAAAGTTTCACCAATATGCCTTTCAGAAAATTGTGACCCGTCATGGAAACCAGGGACTCAAGTCGGCAGCACAAGTTTCGAGAAAATGAGAAACAAAGTTTTTTTTTCGAAATTTGTGATTTTCGTTTTATTGCAGAATCTGTTAGTTGAGATCACGAAGAAGCCTCTCCATGTTTGAGATAGCAGTTTTTGTATATTTAAAAGCGTACATTTTGTGGTTAAAATAGGCTTGTTTTTCCGGAGATTCTAGCGTGCAGCGGGGGGCGTCATTGTCTGTGTGTATATTTACATACTATATAAGCTTGTGTTTTCGCCTCCGCCCCCAAAGGGAACAGCGTGACTACTAAATAAGGATAGTTCGCCCAAAAATGAAAATAATGTAAGTAATGACTCACCCTTATGTCGTTCTAAACTCGGAAGACCTCCGTTCATCTTCGGAACACAGTTTAAGATGTTTTATCGTTAGATTTAGTCCGAGAGCTTTCTATCCCCTTCATTGAAAATCTATGTATGGTTTCCATGTCCAGAAAGTTAATAAAAACATCATCAAAGTAGTCCATGTGACATCAGTGGGTCAGTAAGATTGTGTTGATGCATCGAAAATACAGTTTGGTCCAAAAATAGCAGAATTACGACTTTATTCAGCATTGTCTTCTCTTCCGGCTCGAGCGTGAAGTCACGTGACTGTAGTGACGCGCTGCCCTGTTCCTCAGACATGTTTGCTAAGTTTTTTTTTTTTTCAAACTTATAGCCTGTCTCCCCAGACTGTAAAGCTCGGGCGCACAAAACAAAAGAAAAATAAAAGAAGCTGGGGCGGAACAAATAACAGTCAGCCGCATCGTACGTCAGCCGCGTCACTCACTTTATGCGGCGCCGCAGTCGGATGACTTCAAAGTACCGTGAGAGCTCTTCAAGAAATCTTACGGAGTAGTTTAATTTCGACTCGCTCTCGCGGTACTTTGACGTCATCTCTATGTCAGTTCTTGCAGCGCAGCATGAGTCCAAACACACAGAAGTTACACAGATATCGTTGTATTCTTCATATAATTGGCTACATGTTTTGTCTATCAATATTTTCCATGAAGTCATTGGCTGATGGAGGAACGAGCGAGCCATTGGTAACCTCTCTAAAGGATGTCACGTTTTCGACGGCGCTGTTTGGATGATCTATTATACTACTTCCCTATTTTAAATACAAACTTTGAAGGCGGGTTCATGTGTTTAACGGAGTGTAAGCTCATATACCCTTACATTTTACGATTTAAATAGTCTTCAGATTATATATTATATTGTATTACCAGACATTCATGCGAAATCTGATGTAAACAATCTATATTTCACGGATTATACGCATTTGTGGACAAATATGGTCATTGGATAATCTGAAACAGACTGGATTCGACTTGTGATCCCCACAAAGGTAAAAGAGTCATGTTTATTTTTGCGGGTTGTCATTTGGTCATAAAATACTACATATGATGCTAGAACATCTCAAAAAGGGTTTTACAGGGGGCATGGCTTAGCTAAATGAGATGTAAATGAGCCCTATTGTCTCCCCCAGCTGAAAAGAAGAGTCCCTTTCGTCTCGATTTTCTCGGTTTGAGTATTTCTGAGTTCCTATATTCAAATGGCCACAACTTCTCCAAATCTTATCAGATTTCCATGTGTTACACATCGTTGGAAAGCTTAGAAACTGCACTTTCAGAATCTGTGAATAACTCAAAATGCCCAGATCCGACTTGTGTCCCTACTTTCCGTGACTGGTCACAATTTTCTTTTATAAATATATAAACATAAAAATATCAAATGAAAGATCAGACCCTCAGCTTTTAAACAAACAAACAAACAAACATAATAAACAGAAAAAGGTTTTATCCTATCCTAATTTGTTCTCTTTTGATAACCTCTCAAATATTGGTAGGTTTCTTCAAAAATACACATTTTTGAACAAAAAGCAAAATTTTATAATAAAATTTTTGTAAATAACGTTTGTTTGAGATCAGATTCAGAGGGATGATCAAAACACAAACGAAGTTTAAACTGTTTTTGAATTAGTTGATGCTTAAAGGAGGGGTACATGATTTCTGAAAAACACTTTGGAAAAGGGAGTCGGGCCGACTACCAAAACACACTTGTAGCCAATCAGCAGTAAGGGGCGTGTCTACTAACCAACATTATTGCCTGGGTTGTGTATGTGTGGGGTGGGCCTATGAAAAGTTTGGGGTAGGGGCGTGTTTGTTTAGGTGATTTTAAATGTCAACATTGGCTTTCAGAGATCATGCAACCCGCCTTTAAGTTGAATAGGAGCGCCACCTAGTAAATAATAGCGGAAGTATAGAGTAATGTAAAAACTCGTCATTAGCAGGGAAACGTTTTCTCTTAATTGATGAGATAGCTCAACAATGGCGGGGAATGAGTACAGGGTATTTCCAAACCTGGCAGCATGAGTAACTATAAAATGGCATTTTATAAATATAAATATAGCCTTGGTTTATTTATTCTGTTTTTTCAATACAGTTATTTGTATTTAAAAAATAATAATCATTAACACTTACACCCTTAAGAAAATTAAGCATGGTTTTACTATACAACCCCCGTAAAAAAAATGCATTAGTATAATTAAACTTACTGGTGGTACTTACTTTTTCTGAATAAAACTATGAATAGTTGTCATAATGGCACTCAAAAGACACTCATTTTACCAAGTATTTTACCTGTTCAGATCTCTTAGCCCTGGCTGGTGGAAATGGACTGAGCACAAACCAAGGTCAAGCATGTTTGATCAAATATTTCCTTTAGTCATTTGGAGACATACACATCTTAGACTCTGAATGTCACAGCTGGTTTGCGTGAATGAGACATGTATTCGTTTAGCGAGAGCGACGCTGGAATTGATTGTCACTAGATTGAAAATTAGCAGTCCGCTAAGACTCTTGGCTTGTGTGAGGCCTGTTGGATTACAAATCAGCACAGGTAATAATTTTCTATTGTATTGGACTCTTAGAAGCACTGACCCCTGGAGGCCAAACATCATCTAAAAGAAGCACCACAAGAATAATGATAACAATACAGAGACATCACAGAAAGACACTGTGTATTACTATCAAACTAAAGCAAACTCATCTAAATCTATTCTGTAATTGAGACGTGACCTTTAGTGAACAGGATTATAATTGCTTCATGAAAGACGTAGACGGAAAGACATGATGGTAGATATTGAAAAGAGGGGTATTAAAGCTCACATAACACACGCTGTTTCTGCATTTCTGATGTTAATCTGGAGTACCTATAGAGTAGTATTACATCCTTTATATTTCCGAAGAGTCTTTAGTTTAATCAGATTTATAAAAGAAAGATTACCTTTACTGAATCTTTCCGATACCGTAAGAAAAAATGAAGAAGGAGGAGTTATTCCGCAGGAGGAGCGAGTACGAGTCATGCAACACTATACAACACTGTTTAACTTATGATTCACTACATGTTCGTATCATTTATATAATCTGCACGCGCCTAATTTGCAACATAAGACAGAAGTCTTACTTACCGCATGAAACTCATGACCCGGTTGGGACTTTTCAATGAAATCCAGCGCATCAAACACACACGCAAAACTGACTTTCTTCACCACCTTACATCCAAAAACACACTTCTTCTTTCGTGCCATTGTTGAGTTTTGAAATTAAACAAAGCTGTCGCGTGATGTGATGTTTGAAAAGTTCTAGCGTCTCCCGCTGATTGACGGGTGGGCGGGGTTTTCAGGAGGAAATGCCCATAAAAAGAAGTGATAGAAACCCCTGAAATGTCAGCTGAACCTGTAATCGAAAAAAACTTTCCGAAACACGAACTAGTTTAGCATGAGGAAACAACTCTGTAACTGTGTTAATAAGTCAGAATGCATTACCATTGAACCACCCCTTTAAAGTGCATTGATGGATCATGATGTAGGGCCCTATAATTTCCGCGATCACGGAATCGCGGACGGAATCGCGGAATTGGCTAATTAACACGGAATCTAGTATTAACGCGGAATTTCGCGGAAATTTTACATATTTTGAATAAAATTATGTTTTTGTGTTGGAGACGAACGTATGTCTGGGGAAATGCAGACCGGGGGAAGTAAATCTGGGCGACACACCCCCTCCCGTCGTTTCAGACCTCCTCCAAAACACTGAAACCATGATGAAGCGGCTCTCCACGACTCTGCTTTCGTCAGCGAAAAAATTAAGAAATTCGACGCTAAGCACTTAGTTCCGAGCAGGTCTCACATGACTTTTATGTGACCGGAGAACTGTTATTTTGTAAGTTTTGTCAACACTCTGTTCACGGTGAGCACAAAGATACATGCACTCTCTCATCCACGTCTGTCTCACTGCACCTCTCACACGTGCACGCGCTCACGCATCTGTCCGAAGTGCGAACACAAATCCTCATGTATTTGTTCAGTTTTATGCATTTCAAGCGAGCTGAGGCAAACTAACTATCCCTCGCATTTAAAATATAATCATCTGCATCATGGCGCCGCTCTCTCACGTGCAAAGAGCTGCGCGCTCATGCTGTCCTAAGTCAGATCACTATCCTCCTGTGTATGTTTGCAAAGTTATATGCATTTCAAGTGATTGTGTATAAAATAATGGATCGCGTTCCGCTGGATTGATGTGTTTAAGGCACTTCTGAAGGCACCACTGCTTTGACACCTTGCTGTAGCCTCCTGCAACACACTAAGCAACGCATTGAATTGAGTTGTATGTGTGCGCGCACGCGCGCGTGTGTGTGTGTGTATGTGCGTGTCTAAATGCATCTTTTATAGTTATTAAGTAATCCTGTTATCCAGTTTTTCCCAAAATCATTTACATTTTAATCATTAACAATAAAGGCACACTCTTTTCATGACTAAAATAACAGTAAAGGGCAAAAAATATAATTGCCAAAAATTAAAACGGATAAAACGGAATTTGCAAAAATTAAAACGGAGAAAACGGAATTTGGGAAAAAATTAAAACGGAATTTCGGAAAAAATAAAACGGATTTTATAGGGCCCTAATGATGCAATGAAATTTCAATACATCACTTACCGAATAAAAAAGAACTCCATCAGGATGATACAACACATCTCTGCCTCACACCGGGGTCTTGATCTCTTGTCAGAGTTTTATTTTGTGATATAATATATGATTTGAAGCTGAAGTGCCGAATGATGTCATAGTAATAATTGATCTGTCTTAGTAAAAGTGAGACTTGGCCAAAGTGAGATATATCATCTCAATCGCACAATTTGTATGCATTTGTATTTTACAAGGTGGCTAATTTGTATTAATTCATACAACCACACTGATACATTTTTGTATGATTAGCTTTCACCCCGTGATGTTTTCATACGAATTGACCAAATCAATTACGATTTGGTCAATAAGATCAAGCTGGATATACAAATATGGTTGGAGGTCATACTAGGGATGCTCATATCAGTTAATTTTCCCGACCGACAACCGTAGCTTCTAAACCGAACATTAACCGTTAACTTATAAAATTTTAATATGAAATTGTCATTGAGTAAAAATACAGTTGACGGTTGTCTGTGAACTAGTAAAAACAAAACATTTAATTTGAACGTGCAAACAGCAGCCACAGATCAACAACAGAACCAGGATTCATACATTATCAGATATTCACGCAACATTACCTTATTAAAAAGCACGCGATCGGTCCAGTAGATTAATATCCAAAGGACAGATTGTCTCCGTTTCATCTACCACAGTGGTAATTTCTAAAGCAGGACGCTTTTCAGAAAGTTTTGCTTTTGCGTCGTCTTTGGTTTTACGTCGTGCAAACAGCAGCCACAGATCAAAAACAGAACCAGGATTCATACATTATCAGATATTCACGCAACATATCTTGTTAAAAAGCACGCGATCGGTCCAGTGGATTAATATCCAAATGGCAGATTGTCTCCGTTTCATCTACCACAGTGGTCATTTCTAAAGCAGGACGCTTTTCAGAAAGTTTTGGTTTTGCGTCGTCTTTCTCCGTTTGTCCAAAAAGAGCTAGATGTTTATGGTTAGGGTCAGAGGCCATCAGCGAACGTCTGTCCGGATGTGCGCAGACGGACCGCGTCATCTTGCGCGGACACGCGCGCGTCTCCGTTCAGCTTCCAAACGGGCATACAAATGATTTCTCATACAAATGATTACTTTATCAGACCGTCAGGGCAGCAATCATTTGTGTCATTTACAGGACATTCACAAATTAAAGATAGAAAAGTGGCGAAATGTCTGTCGGCTCATGAAAACACGCACCATGTATTAACAAATATTTTTTTATTTTAACTGATAATGTTAATCGGTCATAATTTCTTACCTTCGGTTAACGGTTAAACGGTCAATGTGAACATCCCTAGGTCATACTGTAACAATATTTAACTATTTAAGCATTTCACTGCATCGTATGATCTATTGAAGACAGGCAATTTAACCAAATTACTGTCACAGTAAATATGTTCGTATATACCCTTATTAAGAAGTGTTCCCCTTATCATTACACCCTATTTGACACAGTATAGTGGTTTTGTGGTAACCTAATAGCTAAAAAGCCAGCTGCTAACGCAAATGAAGCATTAATGAAGCCACTGAGATCTTCCTCTCAACTCCATTACTGTAGTGCCCTTGAGCAGAACACTTTAGCCCAGAATAAATGTCTGGACCGTCTCAGATATAGGCCTAATCAAGGATGTGACCCAAAAGGGTCAAGGTTTGGTTCATCTAAGCCTCGGACGGCTCGCCCTCAAACCGCCCACAGTCTGGTCTCGGATATCTGATGCGTGCAAAGCTGGAAAAGACTTACAGACATTTTGATGCAACCACAAGACTACGGATCAACCACTGATTTAAATCATCAACAAATGTCTACAGCCCTGCACGGGTCTAATTCATCAATGCCTTTAAAGTGAACATTATGCAAAACCTACATTGATACATAACACTAGACAATCTGTAATAGTTTTCCTATTTGCAACTTAAGTGCTTGAAAGGAGAAATAAATAAATAAATGAATGGCTACATTTAAACAGTATCTCTGATCCACTTTGTAGCTGAGCGTGGCTGATATACAACTAAAAATATTGGCAAATGAGACTGCATGTCTATCTTTACAGGAAAAAAACAGCATCGATTTAATGAAGTGGTGGCGTAATACAAAGCATTAATGGTGAAAGGTAAGGTAAGATCTTAATGCAACAAACTGTAAAATAATGCAGGAATGCTCCAAATAATTCCCTCAATGGATTTCACAGTGAAGACCAAGCCTTAAATATGCATTCAACTACCAGAGCATTTGCTGAATATTGCCTTTAAATGCCAAATACAGACTCACTTGTGTTGCAATCCAAGAGGATTTATGAATCATTATTGCATGAACATTGCAAAGACTCTATGCCGAATCATCCAGCCACTAAATGTAGTAAATGTGAAGCAAGATGTTCATGGACTTCTTGAAAACTTTTCCATTAAAGTCCCTGTAAAGTCAGATATTAAATGTGTTTTTAGTTTGTCACAATACAGAAAAATGTGTTATTAACCACCCAACGGCAAGTAAATAAAAAAAGTTATCCAACTCTTGGTGAAACAGGCAGGATTCTCTGCTCCCAAGCGATGGGGGCGTGTCCACTGTCGGCGCTGAAACCACACCCACTTATGGGCCTGCCTCAAATACCACTACAACTGGAATCAGAATGTTTTAGGGGCGGAGCCATGATCGGTGGCTCCAATGCATCATCGAGCCACTGTATTAGGCCCACCTAAAATATCCTGAAATTGTGAAAAACTGCAATTCAGTACTACATAGTTTACATTCTTTTTGACGTGTTTCAGCAATATATTTCTAATATTTATAATGTGTTTAGAATCAATTTACAGGATTGACTTTAAACAAACAGTTCAATGGATAATGAAAACTTGTAAACCCATATGGCTGTATGTTTTGCAAAGTGTCTCGGGATGCTTTTCTCACTACGACAGAAAGTGGGTTAGTCAAGTTCCAAAAATTACTTAAAGGTCACGTTCTTCCTGATACCATTTTTTAAACCCTAGTTAGTGTGTAATGTTGCTATAATAGCATAAATAATACCTGTAAAATGATAAAGCTCAAAGTTCACTGCGAGGCGATATATTTTCTTCAATAGAATTCCTCTTAACGAACAGACGGTTTGGACTACAGCCCTCTATTTCCTGCTTTAATGACGTCAGTAAAACAGTTCGTTGACTAAACTCCACCCACATGAATACGTCAGTCACCAGATTTGGCTCAAACGGCTCTGCTAAGCTAAGCTGCTGAATCACAGCACACTAAACAAACTACACAATCAGAACTTGTTACGTATTTCTGAAAACAGCACTGTACAGATAAGTCAATTTTGTGAAAAAAAACTCGTTTTTTTACACGTGAAACATGAACACATGTTATATTGCGCGCTATAAACACAATCAAAGCTTCCAAAATCACAGACAGAACGGGAGCTTTAAATGAAGTCTCTATCCTTTTTCAATATTAAACTATGTTATTACCTTAACTAAGAAGAGTTGATACATCCCTCTATCATCTTAGTGCGTGTAAACATTTTTTCTTTTGGCTTAATTGTCATACACGTTTGACTAGCATAAGCATGAGTAAATGATGCCTCCTTTTTCTCGCATCTTATCAAATCTTCCCTGCCATTGATGAGTTATCTCCTCAATTAAGAAAAAACATTTCCCTGCCTATTGGACACTTTCTTGTGGAGTTTTTATGGTAATCTGTAATTCCACTATTATCCACTAGATGGCTCTTACCAAAACTAATTTAACAACATTTTAAACTCTGTGCATGTTTTGATAATCAAAAAACAAAAATTTCACAATTATTTCAGCTTTTTGCTCAAAATTTTGTATTTTTAAAGAAACCTACCCATATTTAAGAGACTATAAAAAGAGAACAAATGTAGATAGGATGAAGTGTGTTTTTCCCCGATTTGTTTGTTTATTGTTTGTTTGAAAGCAGATGGTCTGTTCTTTAATTTGACATACTTGCATGTTTATATATTTATAGAAGAACATTTTCCAAAAAGGCATTTTGTGAAACTTTTGTAAAAAATGCTGGCGGGCAACTTTTAAAAAAAGGCTGGCAGGGAATGAGTTAATATGCAATTCACAAATGCTTCAACTATCTTCACTGCAATTAATTTAATTTCTTTTAACAGCAGATCTTTATCTTAATTCTGTCATGGCGTATGAATTTTTTGCTCCTGATACAAGCCTTACAGTTTCCACAATTTAGGAAAGTTGCACATGTTATCTTTTATCCTCATTTTGGGTTAAAGCTTTGCAGAAAGACACACCTGACTGAATTTGCCTTTTACTTGTGAATAAAGCCAATGGAGAAGGAGTGAAGCTAGTCTGATATTTCTGATGTGGATTTAAACCTGCGCAGAGGTGTACACCTCCTCGACAGCTGGATCTGATTACCTTTCCGACAGGTTTCAAAAGCATATCTGGCACCTTTGTATAAAAGAGCAAAACTTGAGTTAAAATTCAGGAAAAGCTTTCGGCTTTTAAACATCCTTGACATTTTAAACAAAAGAGTGGATCGGTAACAGACTCCGGACTGTTGAAAGGAAGCATTTAAGCTCAGGCCAGCGGATGTATTCTGGGATTTTTAGGGATGTTTTTGCATTTAACCTTGTACGTAGCAGCCAAACCTCAAAGTAAGGGCTGTCCACTCGTAAGAACTTGTACATTAAGTAGAAGTGCATGGCCCAAGGCCAGCTGTACAAATATTTTCCCTTTAATTACTTAACCTAAAAGGTTAATCTCCAGGGATGTCTTGGATAGGGGATTCATCCGCAATTCTCTGGGTTTACCGTCCAACTACCGATCAACAAAATCCCCAGCACGAGGCACAGGAACCATAATGCAGCTCTCGGAAATTGTGACGAGCAGTAATGACAGGCAAAGCTGGGCGACATTGGAATCCTTCAGAGTACTCTTTGGCCTGAGCTCTCATCTCAGGCGGCTCAAGGACCTTGCACCATGCACAGCTGCCCACTTCAATAAATGCACAATCTGTCAGTGCTTGCTGCTGTTGGGCGCCACCAGCGATTTGTACTTTCCATCATGTTAAAACATGCGAGAAAAACAGCAAGCATGACAAAAAAACAACAACATTTATGCTCACTTTAGATCTCGTACACAAATAATTGTGAAGATAAGCATACAAGGGAAAGAGATTTTAAACATCTTTTGGGGCCCTCAAACAGTTTACATCCTCTGACCCACACTGTAAACCTGAACAGTACAATGTACTCAAATAAGTGAACCGTCATCAAAAAGTTGATTTAACTTAAACAGTTTATAAGTGTTCAACAAGTTCACCCTTTTGAGTTACACAAACTCAAACAAAATTGTATTTATTCCTTACAAACATCATTTCAATACCACAGCCTCATTTAAACAAACTTTTGGTGTTTGCGATGAGGTTTATGGCATTTAATTTTCCCAGTTAAAATAAGAAAGAGTCTGGCAATACAACTGTACTTCAGTTTAAAATTAAATCAACCCAATTAGTTGAGGAGGATTTCTGGTTCCCAGCATGCTTTGCATGAGCCTGCATTATGAAAGCATTTCTTTAAATGAAGTGATATTTTATGTGGTTTTCAGTAAATACAAAGACTCAATGGTGTTAAACATTAGGGCTCTATCATACACCTGGTGCAATGCAGCGCAATGTGCAACGCAAGTGTCTTTCAGTGCCACGTTGTTTAAATAGCAAATGCATTTGCGGCCAATCTTGTGCCCATGGGCGTTCTGGTCTGAAAACGAGGTGTGTTCAGGCGCATTGTTGGTGCGTTGCTATTTTGAGGCAACTAAAATATTGTTTTTCTTATTTAATGAGTGCAATGTGTGCCTACGAATGGGACGACAACGCATGTTTGCTTATCATGAATGCGCAGCAGAACACAACCATTTTTATAATATGAAAAATGAAAGGATTAAAGCAACACTAAAGACTTATTGCTCTTTGCTCCCCCTACAGGTTAGAAGCGTAATTGTTCATTACCACTGTCGTAAATACTGCAGCATAGCTGGCTCTGATTGGATTGTAGGTCTGCCGTAAAGCAAGTTTTTGTAGTTTTCACTCGAACTACAGGACCACTGCCCGACGGTTGGAAACTTTAGTGCGGTTTTTGCCGATAGAGGGCTGCAAAGCGAATGTGAAAGTGCCATTCACCCTGTTTTGAGTGGATGAACCACTGAAACTTTTTTGGAAACGTTATTTTAAGGTAAAAAAAACTCTTTGGTGTTGCTTTAAAATGTGAAAGATTATTATTGAGTCTCTTGGACATAAACGAGGACCAATTACGAGACGTTAAAAGGCGTAAAGAGCTGCTTCACCTGTAGCAGGTAAGTAATTAAATGTTTTGCTTTAAACAAATGCAAAAATTGCATCCATTTTTGTATTACTTTTTTTAAATGCTACCCCACCGATTTATTGTATATGAAGACTTTGTGCCTGTGGATATGGTGAGATGAGAAACATTTTTAAGTAATGATTTTAAAAACACGGTGCTGTCCGAGTGCTGAAACTTTTCGGCTCTCCACACGTTTGTAAAATCTCCTGTTTGTTACAAATAAAGTATTTTTAAACTACACACAGCTTTTCTTGCATATTTGTAGATTATTTTTTGAGATAACACAGATCATGTAGGCTATCCATTCGTTTACAGCAATTAAAAGCCTGTTAATTTTACTTCCATGACTAAAAGAAAACGACTTTTAAAGGTTTTAATACCAAAAAATAAAATTTCAATTCTTAATGAAAACAACACAATTTTTTATATCAATCTGAAACTGGTGGTCTTCTTCCTCCGCTTAGTTTTTCAGTTTACAAATTCCACCATCTTAATAGGAAATCGGCATGGTACAAGTGCAACTGGCTTTTAATGGGGATGAGAGCTGAGACTCTCATTGGTTTATTGCACGTTACGCCCAAAACACACCCATTACTTATTACAAGAATAAAAACAACCCTTTTAGACCATTTGCTTGGCGCACAAACCATTTTTCCTGTCGTTAAATTAGCAAGTGGAATCGAACTCGCCTGTTTAGACTGTGCTCCGTGTGCTTTAGACAATGCGCTTAGTGTGTTAAAATAGGGCGCTCATTTATGTTGGCGAAGAGTTTGTTATTTGAAAGTTTTATTCTAAAAATGCAGATTTAAAAAAGTGCAAACTTGCATGCATTTTGCATAAAAATCATGCATATGCAGCAGTCTTTAATATCAAGAAAACTACCACCCATAGATAAATGTGTGCAAAAATACAGCAATACAATAAAACTTCATGATTTATTTAAAGGACTCAGGATCCTGTTGCTCTCTGGGAACTCGTGCAACTCTTTAGTGTTGCTCAAGCTGAGCATTTATATAAACGGTCTGATATTACACTTAAAGAGAGACTCTAAAAAGATTATGCTTGATGAAAAATCAGGAAGAGACCTGTTTTGGACATTTATGGAAAATGTGTAATTTATCTACTGCAATTCCAGGCTTAAGCTGAGGTTTACAAAGTTTACTGTCAGATTTGCAAAATGAAGCAAGCGTTTCAAGGGTCTGAGTGCCGTCACATGATTACAGCTAAAGTGTTGTCATACACAAAGCACCAAACCATTTTTGGTTTAACGCAGCGCTGCAGAGTTTGATTAAAAGCGAGCGGCTGTAACAAGCGAAGAGCTCTTGAAGAGGCTGTTAAGCAAGTCAGTGTTTGCTGAGAGGGCTTCACGTTGCCATAAGAATTACGCCTCTAACAAATACACCTGACTTCATCAACCATCAGGCGTGATCAGCATGTTTGACAAGGGGAACACGTGATAATAAAATAATCACAAGCAATGTACACATAAATGCCAAGCTGCTTCAAAAGATAGACATCACTTCCTCCTCCGTGACAAAAGCGACGACCGTCAGCGCTGCAATTATTCAGTTTGCGGGCGGTGATCTCAAATTCTGCTTTGTAAAAACGCCTTTAAGGGTCTGACCTGACAATCTCCACGCTTATATTGGATTCTGCTTTGCTGTGATAGATGGAGCTTGATCTCCACCTAGAGGCTGCTGGGAAATCTCTTCTGCACATGATGCAGAGATAAAGGGGGGGGATGCAATCAATGCGACTAATTCAAGATCTGCAGCAGAGCGAAAATGCCACCAAGAGGAGGGAAAAGGCAGGATAATACCATTTTGAATCCACTGCGGTTATATCCGTTGAGAAAACGGCATCATCTACACACCATAATCGCAGTATAATGACCTGCGCATGAGTGACTGCAGGATGTGGCTGTTGATTGAGGGCCATCTATTAATTACTGTTAGATTTCGCTGCAGCAGGTGATTGTAATGCAAATACCCAAAGCTGGTTGAGTGTTAATAGCCCCTGGTAGAAAAGCAGCAAACTGTGTGTTTTTTTTTGCACTTTCCTGAATGAGCTTTTGAGAGGTGTTGACACCACACTTTCTCAAAGGAATGAAGTTTTTTTTCTGCTCCTCGTGCTTGGCTTGAGATTGTTCCCCTCCAAGACCCTCCCTACGACTGCAACGGGACGAGAGCCAATAAAAAGAAAGACAAACAGCGGGAGTGCAAAAGCAAACAGTTAATCTCCGCAGAATAAAACCCTGCGCAGTCGATGGGTGTAGCGCGCTGAATATGTAAATACATGAGAATGAAAGAGCAATGTATTATGCAAGCATGACTGCAACAACTCAAACTCCTTTTCCACACGGCAGCAGACGTATTTGTAGCCTACAACCATTTTTCTGGTTAATGGATCGCTTTGCAGAGTTACTCATAATCTCACACGTGATGGGACGACAGTCTTCTCAATGTGCCGGGAACCCTGTTCTCCATCTGTCTAGCCCACTTACATGCATGACGCCCGCGTGAGGGACCACACGGCACATCAGGGAGACTTTTAATGTTGCATTTGAGTTTATGTCTTACAGAAGTACAGATATGGAGCCGCTGTGCTTCTTCAAGCGTGGACAGCAGGGTGCACTCCCTGATCTTTTAAAAGCCCTAAAATGAAAGGATGAGACCCGGTATGGATGGCACAGCAAAGGGAATAGAGATACATTGTGGAAAATAAAGAGAGAGAAGAAGTGTGATTAAAGTACAACACTGACTGGTGTGGTTGTTGTAAGTTTAAAGGGACAGTCTGAACAGGTGCAGGGTGAAATTAATCTTAATAATACCAATTTGATATAAATAATCTTGCTGTGTACCAGCAGCATCTTAGCTATCTATTTTATTTCATTATTAAAGAGGTTCAGTCTGCTCATGAACAGGTGCAGAATATTACAGCAAAGTGCAGAATTAGCAGCAGGCGCATGGTGAACTTATCGTTATCAATCACAGGAGAATATTTTAACAGGATTAAGCCCGGTTCACACAGCACGATTTTCGGCTGTCCCAAACAAAAGATGGCCATCATAAAACATTCAGTGACGATTTTAATAATCGTACATCCTAAACAGAAGTCCTTAGATGTACAGTGAAAGATTTAAAGACGGCGATTAAAGAGAACCTGCCATTATTTGCTGGGGGCCTCAGAAATTTAGCATGAACCTACAACATACACCGACTGAGTAGCCAAGGAAAATGCAACATGAAATGACATATTGATATTAAATATGGTACCAACATGTACCTCTGAGGTACAAATATAAATATATTGAACATATTTAGATGCAAAGGTGTCTTTCTGAAGAACCCTTGTGACAGCTATGATATTCTCGTCCCTATATACCAGGGGTCTTCAACTTCTCTTCTTCGAGGGCCAGATTTAAATAAATTTAAATATGATGCCAAACGTTGAGCCCTATTTTTACTTGTTATACATTTTTGCTTTTACCTATAATATATTATTAGTAGTATTAGTAGTAGTAGTAGTAGTAGTATTAGTAGTAGTAGTATTAGTAGTAGTAGTATTAGTATTAGTAGTATTAGTAGTAGTATTAGTAGTATTAGTATTAGTAGTATTAGTATTAGTAGTATTAGTATTAGTACTAGTAGTACTAGTAGTACTAGTAGTACTACTAGTAGTAGTACTAGTAGTAGTACTAGTAGTAGTAGTAGTAGTAGTAGTAGTAGTAGTAGTAGTAGTAGTAGTAGTAGTAGTAGTAGTAGTAGTAGTAGTTGTGTTATTATATTATTGTTGTTATTATTTTAGTATTATTATTATTATTTTTATTATTATAATTATTGTTATTATATCAGTGTTATAATTATTATTATTTTTTTATTATTATTTATTATTATTATTATTGTTATTGTTATTATTATTATTATTATAACCTATGTTGTTTTTGTTATAGGTCATATAATAAAAAACATGCGTTTCCAAAAAAAATGCACACATCTGGTATTTTGCCATTTAATTACTGAAACTCATATTTTCTTTTTTAATATTTTAAATACAATTGCAGTTTAACATTGGAAGAGCAAAATGTTAATAGTTCAACTATGATCATTGCACAAAACAAAGTGTAAAATAATCAACAAGTAAACATGTATTTATGTAAAGCCCTAACTGTAATGCAGAGCTCTAATACTGCTTTTGTTTATACCGGTTTAACTTTCATTAATTGTTACATATTAAAGTCGCAAAGAAAAGTAAAATAAAAAAAAAACTGTAATTTGTTTTGTAATATTGTGGTATTTTTATAAATTATTTATCTGTGAGTTTCATAAATTTTTAAAAATTCATGTGCCCTCATAATCTTTAGTCAAAAATGCAAATCTCCTCCCCTCCTAAAAATGATCTCGCTTTACTTCCGGTCAAAATGTATGGCAGGTGGGCGGGTTCCGGGAGAATATCGCTGCGATTAGCAATTAGCAACACGACCCAACTTCAAATGATCCAATCAGATCTCGATGGACAAATTCAAATCCAGCCCTGCCTTATTTCATTTCGGAGGCCAGTTTTACTCGTATACACGTCACCACTGGGAAAATTAGGGAATTGATACTTCCGTTTCATGGCGACTTTAAGTATTTAGATTTCACAACATATAGCCAGATTTATCCTAATGACTTATATTGCACTTCATGTTTTCTGTTCAAATTTTTTAAAGATATATAGGTTAAACCGCCTTTCCATTGTACACTACATTCTGACACGACTGTCAGAGTTTGCCCCCTAGTGGCAGTTGTAATGAAATTTCAGTTTAATTGTAAATCCGTGTCAACATGTGAGAGAAGCTCATTCCAGCCCAAGAGCCTTTAATCTACAAATATATTTATACTTAATAATTTACTTATCAATCATTTTAAAAGGATTCAAGTGTTACTGATAATAAAAATATTTTTTCAAGTTGTTTATAAAAAAATTATCACTTTTTTATGCACCCAAAGCTCAAATTGGATCTGAAATCACGCAACCGCAGATGGTTGCCACCCCAACCATGGGGTGGTTCCGACTCTCCATCTAGTTTATCAGCCGTCATTTGTCATGTACTTTGGAAAGGTGGCTTTAATGTAACCTAGCTAATTTTAAATCAGACAAAGATGACCGGCGGGCCGAATAAAGACATTGGAGGGCCACATTTGGCCCGCAGGCCACCAGTTGACTAGCCCTACTATACACAGTAATTTATGTTCCTCTTTCAATAAAAGATCTTTTTTATTAATTTTATCAGGAGAAATCACATATAACTACTAACACACCTCGTATTGCATATTGACTAATAATATCATTACCTACATTTTAAGTGCACCTCTCTTTTCCTTGCCTTGTGTTCTGTCACAGTTCACTCAAAAGTTCTCTTGAAGTTTTATAGCCACAGAATTTCTTCATATCCTCCACACAACTCAATTTTGAGCACAAGATCATAATTTTATGGTCTTGGACACCTCAAGCCTGACAGCTTGATGAGGGATTTACGATGTGCCTACCTGCCCTGTCATCATTAATCTTCTGATGTATTTCTGACGATGAAACTGAGGCTTTTTGATTGGTCGGTTTGTATTTGTTGACAGCTCGTCTCTCATACATTTGGCACTGCTCAACAGAAGAGATGCCGTCCCACTACTGGCGGCCTGTTCGGCGCAGCATCTGTTCACAAACTCCAATGACAATCAGGTAACTGTATCAATGTAACCTTGTCCCAGCTTCTAATGCTTAAGGATATTACTTAAAGTGAAAGCAATGGAGGACTTATTTAAGCTTGTGTGTGTGTGTGTGTGTGTGTGTGTGTGTGTGTGTGTGTGTGTGTGTGTGTGTGTGTGTGTGTGTGTGTGTGTGTGTGTGTGTGTGTGTGTGTGTGTGTGTGTGTGTGTGTGTGTGTGTGTGTGTGTGTGTGTGTGTGTGTGTGTGTCATTGAGATATATTTAACAGTCAATAGTCAGTAAAAGATCTAATCAAAGATGTTCATTACAGACAACCGTGTCCGTGTTCACCAGACTTTGCGACCTCGAGCATAGAAAGGTCAGATGACTAATGCGGTTCTTTACCCTCGCAGACAAGAGATTTATTCTCCTGAAAACTGCACTCACTTTAGCTTAATTTCACCAAGAAGGTACCGCACAAATAAAACCACCCTGTGACTTAACTACCAGCTTTTGTGGACTGATGTCAAATCACGTGCACACCGCAATTTATAACCCAAGGCAATGGACATTAACACTGAGTGGTGTACAGGATTGTGCTGCTTCCTACAATGCAATGAAAACAATGAGGTCAGCGGATGATAAAGGAAATATAAATGGAATATTTTGTAAAATGCAAGGTAGAGAAATTGAATTCTGACATCTGAGACGTCTTACAGGGATCATGTCGTGAGGAATCAAATTTTCTACACTGTCAGAAAAAATTGTCCCTAGGCAGTACCCTTTCAAAAAATATTCCTTTGCACCTAGAGAGGTCATTTTAGTTATTTAAAGGTACATATTGGTACCAAATATACACATATTTGCACATTTTAAAGGGTACTGTCACAGTGACAGCTTGGGACCATTTTATGACCTTTATTTCTGACAGTGCATGGATAAAAGATCATCATACTGCAACTTTCAAAACTCAAAACTTTTGCAGATAAATGTATCAAAATGAAGCTGCAAAATCCCTTGGATTTTTGACATCAGAAACCTCAAACATTAAAAGTCAGAGCAGGAAAACTTGAATCCTGTGTGTAAAGAGCAAATGTTTTTCATTTCATATGCCCAGCAGCTACGGTACAGTGTTCCTGTAGCTCAACTGGTAAAGCATTGCATTAGCAGAGCAAAAGGTCCTGGGTTTGCGAAAACTCATACAGTACCAATAAAATGTAAACATTGTAAAGCCCTATTCAGACGGGATTAGTTTTACATAGAGAGGTGGTGCTTCTAAGTGATTTTATTCCCGTCCCAATGCTCCATGTCTGTAATCATTACGATGACTTTTAACTTCTGTAAAAGGGTTGTAAAAATAACATCAGGTAATACTAAACCTGCACTGACAAATTACTTTCTTCCTTAGTGTTTTTCTCTTGATTTCAAAATTTTAAAATATTTGTACTAAAAACAAGATGTATTTTCTTGATGAAGCAATTACCAAAAATATACAATTTAAATTTCTGCTTAAAACAAGAAAAAAAATCTGTCAATGGGGTAAGAAAAAAAAATCTTCAAACAAGTTGACTTAATTCAAGACGACAAAAATTCAATTAAATGTTATGTTTTTTGCCTAAAAAACTATTTTCTTGGGTCACTTTGCTTATCAAGAAAATGCATCTTGCTTTAAGACTTTTAAGAAATTTTTACGTAAAACAAGACAAAAATGTGTGTGTGTGTGTGTGTGCGTGCATGCGTGCGTGCGTGGGTGCGTGCGTGCGTGTGTGTGTGCATGCGTGTGCGTGTATTATACATATATAATCTCAATAAAAAAAAAGAATCAGACACCACATATAATTTTTTTATATTTTTGGTGACATATTTTATAAAAAGGAGGTGACGGTGGTAAAGCTGCTTTATCTACCCCCATAAAAGTAATCCCGCGTCCGAAAAGTGCTTAAGTCACTTTGGATAAAAGCGTCTCCCAAATGCAAATGTAAATTAGAACTAAATAACGACTTGTTCTGTGCAAAATTTAACATATCACAAAATGTAAAATCTAGTACTTACTGTAGTAGCCATACAAAACTGTATTTTCAATCTGCTGTCTGGTTTCGTTGTTTGCCGCCCAATCCTACATAGAAAAAAACATTTTCATACATTTAATCACAGAAAGAGACACAAATAACACAATGTAAGACATCTGACTCATAAGATCAAAATATGACCCAATAGCGCTATATTGTACTATAGAGCGAGGTTAAAAAAAAAACAGGACTTTTATAACACTACTTCAAATGGTACCATGGGACAGTGGTAATACAAAGAAGTGGCTCTACAAGTACACCGTGTTTCCTTTATTTATTCCCAATGTGTCAGAGATTTCATCAAAAACGTGACCTGACACACCGATGACTCACAGGTTCCCACAGATTCAAATGCCACAGAGAATTGCTGTCTGCATCGCTGCACTAAATCTCTCTCTCACACGCTTTCTTCTTTCTGGATAAACTCCATCCTGAATTCATAACTCACTATTTCATCATGCCAAAAGCTTAAACTCATAATTGGTACACAAACACTAGAAAAACATCATTCAGGTAATGGTTTAAACTAATGTGATGTTTGCTTTCGGCACTTGCGTATATAGATATAAGATTAGATATAATGCCCATATATTTTAAAGAATACATTTTTTCCCCAGACAGGGTTTAGATTAATCCAGGACTAGGCCTTGATTATATTAGGACATATAAGAAGTTGTACACGCTTTACAAAAAACAGGTGTCCATCTTTAGACAAAACAAGTGATACATTTAAGATTTCATGTTTGTCTTTGGAGTGTTAAAAAACCTGACCATGCAAATAGAAGATCCTTAAAGTCGTAAGGTCATTTTCCCAGACAGGATTTAGATTAATCCAGGACTAGGCCTTGGTTATATTAGGACATTTAAGTAGTTTTTACAAACAAACCTTACAAAAATACTGTGTGCATCTTAAGACAAAACAATGTCACTGATATGTGTTAAGATACATCAGTACAAGGTGTTTTCAAATGAAGGCCGCTCAAACATGCATTTTAGTCTGGGACTAGGATACGATCTGTCCGGGAAACTGAAATGCAAAGTTTAAAGTATCAAACAAAAAGAAGGTTCTTTCTAAAAGCTCATCCACGCCTTCATAAAACACAAACAATTAATTCAACAATTATTCTCTGATATCCACACAAAAGGTTTGTGTCTTTATTAAGTGCAGAAATGATCCAGAGACAGTTTTCCATGTCCATTTATAACCCTAAGATTTGCCTTTAGAATTAAATGGTCTATTATTACTTTATATAAAAGGGTCATGAATAATAATGTTGAGCTCTGCTCTGATTGGTTGTTTCTCATTCAGTAGCTCTGTGTGTGTGTAAACAGATCTTATGTTTGAGTCTGTATCAGATTTTGAGGAATAATCAATTGTTTGGAGATTGTTAATGGACGTTTCTGAGTGGTAAGTTTGTGTTTTTTTTCAGTATGGACCTGCAAAACGTAACTGTAACATCAATAGTAGAGCTTCAGACTAAACGCTAGCATATAGCATTAACTAGCATATAGCATTAACTAGCATATAGCATTAACTAGCATATAGCTTTAACTAGCATATAGCATTAACTAGCATATAGCATTAACTAGCATATAGCATTAACTAGCATATAGCATTAACTAGTATATATCATTAACTAGCATATAGCATTAACTAGCATATAGCATTAACTAGCATATAGCATTAACTAGCATATAACGCTAACTCAGCAGTTACAACGTTTTTTTAGCATTGTAACAACATTGTACTTAATTTAATGTGTGATTTAATGTTGGTGTGTACATCTGGACTGTAACATCAAAGTTGGTGTTATGTTGAGATTGGTCTGTTGTCCAACAGTCTTTTGCATGAGGTTAACATAAGAAAAAGGAAACAATCGTGTTTGAGGCTCATGATAAGTCAATAACAAGTACAGAACTCTTATTATTCATTTATGCAAAAATAAATACAGTTTACATTCTACGGCACCTTTAAACATAAACCACATATACAGTTTGCATTACACCAAATACGCAAAATGTTATTTTTAGCAATGTCATAGGACCCCTTTAAGACAGCACAGACATGCATTTTAGTCTGGGTCTAGGCTTAAGCCCTGTCTAGAAAACTGCCAGTAATGTTTACATTAACAAAGAATAATTTTCCACTAATGTTTAACTATCATCCAATACTTCTTGACAATAAATCTCAACAAACATTATTTTTGGAAATAACATTGTTTGCAAAATGTACATGCTTTATTTATTTAAAAATATATGCCACTTGGCTTGATATTTTGTTGTCTAATACAGCGATTCACATTCTTGCTCGGCTTAAATGTCCACACTCCATCACTTAATTTAACCCGATCGGCTTCTTTGCTTTGCAAACACAGCTCGAAGAATACTAAAGATCTGTGAACCAAAACAGGCCCGATTTACCAACTGTTTATCAGGCAAGTTAAGCGTATAAGAATGCATCCTCATTAGCTGAACCCAGGACTGTCAATGTTTGTCGTAATCTCTTTAGAGTGAAGAAACTTATAGAGTCGTACGTGCATGAGCTGAATTAAGGAGGAGATGTCGAGTCGGGAAGGTTCCTTCGCCCATTAAGCCAGCTTACTCAGCTGTAGGACGAGATACATTTGACCGTCACATCAGAAAAACAGATTACCAGTGGGCGAAAGCCAAGAAGATCGCTGCCATAATCTTGCGTGTTTATCCAAAGACTTGACGGCTCCTTCCATTTCAAACTCCCACAACAAAAACAGTTGTCTGCTCGATTTAGTATGCAAAGATTTTCAAACCGCATTTTCCCACCATTGATGCTTTGTATTTCGTCAACAACTTCTGTAATCTTTCCTGCATGGTTATAGTAAATATTGTCCTATGACCTTTAAGAAGGGCAAACGTAGCTGTGGACACTCAAAATGTCACGCCATTTAAATTACATATGGTATTAACTTGTGAACCCACTATGAAGGTATGTGATGTTAAACATTATGTTAACAAAAATAGGTATTTACATTTCCCAAAGTGCTATAAAACTAGATACAAATCAATCTATGAATTTTAAAGTGGTGTAAGAACGTGCAGGACAAAACTATCTGTAGTTTCATCAAAGATCTAATTAACCTGACAGCGCTGCGGAGGATCTTGTTAGGTTAATCTCTTCCTCCTAGACACTCTTAAAATACAATTAAAGAATGAAATCTGTAATGAGTTTTGATAAAGTTATATCTGATCTAGTGGTCTTGACCACTACAAGTACAAGTCAACACCGTTTACACATCTTAATTTATTCTGGACAACACGCTCTCCTTTACACTGACGGATAAAAATGTTTTGTTTGTTTTAATTTCATGTAATGCTGCTTTAAAACAGTGAACATTTGTGAAATATATGTGCTAAATCATGCGTGATCTCATGAGAATATGTGTGTATTTTTACTTAAAGGGTGGTTGTACCACACACACATTCGCTAAGATTTTTATACACATTGAAACATATAATATCGACGTGGTGACAGGACTAATACATTAATTATTTACATATTAACAGCTTTATAGATGTACAGATTTGTACGTATTCTTATTCATAATTATTAAAATTGCAGGCATTAGCATTTCTTTAAACGTACTAATGATTTATTTAAGACAGTTTACTCATTTACCTAATGAAATGTGCATGACTTTCAGAGAATTACATAATATTAAAAACAAGACTACACTTTAAAACCTTAAAATGCATAACATTTCTTTAATCATTTCAACATTTTGCAAGTTTAGTTTGTTTCTGATGACTTCTCCTATGCAACAATAATTACACCAAAACACAACATAAATTCACAAAATATTGTAATTTTATTAATTAGCTGTTATTTACATCTTAAAGCAACACTATGTAGTTTTTTTACCTTTAAATAATGTCTCTAAAATTATTTCAGTGATAGAACAACTTTTAACCGGACATATTGTACTGTTGCTGCAACCTGAGCAGCCTCCTAGCTGCTACAAGCACACTCTGAAAGTGGCGGTGGAGGGTAGGAATCACAGCTCAGCCCCTCCCTCTGCCTGCAGAAGAGTGTCTGATACCAGGCACTGTTGCGCTTTTCAACCACATGGGGGAGCTGTAAGTCATTTTTACATGGAAACTACATAGTGTTGCTTTAAATATTCATATGATTGTAAGGAACAGATCCAAATTCAGCCCTTTATCCAGAGATCTTGATCCTAGCTCTCATCAGCAACCGTAAACATCAAATCTTGCGTAATAACACATTGCAAACTCTCATTGGCTCTTGCGTGCTACATCACAGATTTGCGACATTGATTTTCATCTTTCAGTTGATGTACTTTTGAAATTTGAAATGCGCGTCTAGACAGAGAGAAGCTGGATTAACGATATGGTGGATTAATAACTTTAACTCTTTCCCCGCCATTCAGGTTTGAGAAAACGCTTCCCCGCCAATGACGAGTTTTTCCGTCTTTCCGCAATACCGCTATTATCCACCAGGTGGCACCCTTCTGCAACTTTTTAAACCCGGAAGTATTGCCCTATGGCAAGCAGCTGCATGTCCGTGTCTGTTTTAAAGATCGCTCTGAATGGGATCTCTATGAAAAGTCCGTCACGAAAATGGAATTATATCTGCTTTTTGCTCTAAATATGGTGTTTTTGCAGAAACCTACCCATATTCAAAAGCTGATTACAAAAGAACCACTGAAGGTAGGATGAAACATTTTTTTGTTTTTTTCAAAGCAGAGGGTCTGTTCTTTCATTTGGTATATTGTATGTTTATATATTTAAAGAAGAACATTTTCTGGAAGACATTAAACTTTTGTGAAAATCATGAAAAACGCTGGCGCTGGCTGGCAACTTTTTTTAAAAACGCTGGCGGTGAAAGAGTTAAATATTGCTCTGTACTTCATAAACTCCAGAGAGGACCGCGACTGCAGCACATCTTTATTTGCTACTGCTTTTGAAATTTCACAATAAATAAGTTATTGTGCTTAAACTTGTCTGTCTGTCTCTTATGCTTTGCATGATTTTAATAAACAGCTTTGGGTAGGACTGTATTAGCAAAAATATATTTTAAATGCTATTATTGTTACAAACATTTTCCTACACATTTTTGTTCATTATATTGCATACTATAAAAAGAATACATATATTTTTTGTATAAAAAGGGTTTGGGTGGTAAGATAAAATGGATAAAATAGATAAAATATAGATAAAATGGTTAAAGGGAAATTATGCAACAATCTTTATGGTATGATATGATTTGTAAATGTTTTACGTTTTGTAGCTGTACAATTCTACAATTAAATGTTGCAAATATGTCTACATTGTATGCTTCAGCATCTATTAAAACATACAAAAATATAAAGTTTATATTAACCCTGACCGGCTATATAAGTAGTAAAATTATATTCAATTGAAAAGTGTCTGATAGAAAAATTTTAATTCAGATGCACTTAGATGTTTTGCATCTTAGCTCTTCATATATAAATATGATTTTTATGGAAATGCTAGTTAACATGACTAATTATTTACTCCATACAGAGCTCATATTAGCAAAGGAACATTTTGTTCTTTTCCACTGTAGTTGATATTAGACTGATAAATAATGCCATGTTTAATTATACAAAAGAACCTTGAGTCCATGCTTTATTAAATGTACCACTGCCATAGTAACCAGTGTCTTATTAAACCACTTCAGTTTCAGAGTTAAGAAGAGATCTGCTTAATTCAGATTATAAATGCAAACCTGAAGAACAGTATTGATTTCTTTGGCTCATTATAGGAAAGTCAGGAGGGAATTATAACATTCTTCCTCATACTTCAAATCTAATTGCTATGTTTTGGTACGAGAATCACTGATGTGTCCTAACTGTAATAGTATACCAGCAACAGTAAGACCATCATTTTAAATTTTAAATAAGACAGAATGTTACAGGCAAAATTGCAAGACTTCATCATAAATATAAACCCACTGTACAGCATCTCACAAAATACACAATATCAAAGAAATAATCTAATTGTCTTCAAGCTAATGTTACTTTACTCAAACATTATTCAAGCAGAAACCTAAGTGGAGCCTGTATACATTAATAAAAATGGCTTGCATCATCCGACACTACTCTGCTAAGATGAATTCATGTAGACATCATGGGATGTTCAAGTTCAAGTTCAGTTTATTTGTTAAGCGCTTTAAAAAAGGTCGAGACCTACCAACGTGCTGTACATTATCAGGCATACAGTAAAGACATAATAGTAAGACATAGAACATAAAACACATGACAACTCAAATTAAAAGGCAAGATATCCATGCCTAGTAAAATAATACAGTAATATGATGTTAAAGGTGCACCGTGTAATTTTATAAAAGATCTCTTGGCAGAAATTCAAAATAATATACAAAACTATATTATCAGGGGTGTATAAAGACCTTTTTATAATGAACCATTATGTTTTAATTACCTTAGAATGAGACGTTTTTATCTACATACACGAGGGTCCCCTTATGTGGAAGTCACCATTTTGTGCCGCCATGTTTCTACAGAAGCTCTTAACGGACAAACTTTTTTAGTAAGTTGTCTCCAACAACGACATGTTTTTTTCTGGTGGCGGCTACCGTAGCTTCTCTATAGGTTTCAAAACCGAGGGGTGAGCAGTGGACTGAACGGTTGGTTGCAATTCGCAACCTCACCACTAGATGCTGCTAAAATTTACACACTGCATAGCCACCGAGAGCTTTAAAAAGTATTATGGGGCATACACGCTAAACGATTGCAATAGCAAGATGTATTCGCTCCGTTTGTGTCTAATGTGAACGTACAGTCAAACCCGTCTTTGTACAATGTTTTGTGCTTGGTGTGTACGCATCATAGGATATACTGTTAATGCTTAAAGGGGACATTTAACAAGACTTTAAGATGTGAAATAAACAGATAATTTATTATAACATGTTAAAATTTTGTGAGCAAAAATATGAACCTTTTGGGTGTGTCCTTTAAAATGCAAATGAGCTGATGTCTGTACTAAATGGCATTTTGACCCATAATGGGTAAAAATTGGACAGAACACATGCTGGGTTATAATTACCCAATGTTGGGTTGTTGTTATGCAACCATGGGGTAGAATAACCCAGCAGTTGGGTTAAAAAATGTAATGTTCTGTCCAAAATTAACCCTTTGTGTGTCAAAAATAACCCAGCCATTTTTAGTGCAGACTAAGGGGCGGTATTATTATAATAAGATCCCCTTCTGACATCACAAGGAGAGCTACATTTCAAATTTCCCTATTTTTTCATAAGCTTAAACCAAAACTAAGTTAGTGAGTTGATCTTTTTCACATTTTCTAGGTTGATAGAAGCACTGGGGACCCAATTATAGAACTTAAACATGGAAAGTCAGATTTTTATGATATGTCCCCTTTAAATGTTAATGAATTACTATGTAAAGCTTTATTAAACTCTCACTACTAGTTTGTTTTCCACAATCAACTTCAAAAAGTTTTTGTCAAAAGTCTGGTTTTACTTTGTCAAAAAAATTGTCACATTATGGAAGTTAAATGAGTTGTGAAGGCCATTTCATGTTTAATCTAGCAGTCATATTGAATGCAACTAAATATTTAGCAAGCAAACAATGTAGTGCAAGACTGATTTCATCTTGAATTGGATGGGATCGCTATAAGGGGGCTATGATATTATTGCTAAAAAATGTTCCCCACACGAGCATCTGAAGCAGAAAAACATATTTTCTTTAGAATAACAAGAACTTATGAATCCGGCACACTAACCCGAGGGAATTTCATTTTGTCATTAAACAATGCGAGACTAGTTTATCTGTCCCACCTTTAATAATGGAGCCACAGGGCTCAATTAAACCTGTCCAATAACACTGATCTATGTACAGTAAGCAGCTTGTCCTCTACATTCATGGCTCATAGTAAGTTTAATAAAAGTCTTTCTGAGCAGATACCTTGTATGTGCCATTGGGGGTTTTCATAAAAGACACTAGAAAGATATCCACAGGCAGAAGAGCCGATGTGATGAGAGCAATGGACAGAGCACATATCGCTGTGATGGTGGAGATGACCTCGCTCTCCTGACGGCTCTGATACTTCCGAATATAAACCCAGCAGAAAGCCAAAATCACCTAAAGATACAGAGGGAAACAGACAATATGGGATCAAAATATTTCAATGAAATTTCTGACCTTGTCTAACCCTAAATGCAGGACATGTGATGAAGGCATCAATGTTTGATTTTACTCATTGACTTTACATTGATGTCAAACTTTGACATGACCTTACTCATTCAGTATTAAAGATATCAAAGATATATTTCAAAGAATGTGCTTTACATGATTTCTTCATTACATGCATTACCAAAACATTACTGGTGTACATCTTAAGTTAAAACAATGGCAATGATATATCTTAAGTTCAAGCTGTTTTCACTTAAAACAGGAGTTTTCATTTTTTTGTAAGTCGAACCACATTATAAATTATAAATTAATTATAAATTATAAATAAATTGATGTACCCCCTAAGATTTTAGTTAAATATTTCAATCATTTAATGGCATATTTGCATGCTTAACTTAAAAAAGACATTTTACATAATTATTGTTATCATTACACGTTAGTGGATCTAAACGCAAATGTCCATTTTGTGCGAGTTCTCCGTTTTCTGTTATATTGTAGTGTTGTGTAATGGTCATGACTCATGATTAGGGTTGCTAAATTTTGGAAATTAACGAGAATATATAGGAATTAACGGGAATATAATGGGAATAAACTGGGAATTTAAAATAAATGCAGAGTTGCCTTTAACATGGAACTTAAGTGTAGTTAATAATTTTGTTTAAAACAACAAGATTTAATGCAATACCACACTGCTTACTGAAGGATCATTGAGGCCACACCCCTTTTTTAAAAGTCTTTTATGCTCAATAAGCCTGCATTTATCTGATCAAAACTCATTTAGAATTCATTCAAATTAAACTGATTTTTAAAAGATTTTTGATCAAATAAATCCATGCTTGATGAGTGTAAGTTTTAGAATTTCTCAAAATTTGTATTACCTTGCAGGCATGTCTGCATATGACCAAACTAATTGTTTATTGATGTTTGTATATGATAAAGTTTATACAAATTTCTCTTAATTATTCCCATAAATACATGTTAAGTTTCCAAAATTTCCAAAATTCCCCAGATTTAGTTCCCATTTACCGGAAATTATCAAATCTTTCCTCCCCTTTGCAACCCTACTTGTGACATTCATTTTTTAAGTTTTTATTTTTATTTTTATTTACATTTATAATTTAATTGTTTCAACTCACAAAGCTCTGTAATTTCCTCACAAACCACTTGAGTTCAAACCCCAGTTTGGGAATTGCTAAGATAAGAAATCTTGCATTTAAGTTTGGGCCTCTCTAGGAAACTGGCCCTATATTAGTGCTGTGCAAAAAATCGACTGCGATTATCATGCGCGTGTTATCAGTAAAGCCGGTTCCGTGATTAGAAGTAAATCGCCATCAGCTGCTTTCATATGGAGCGGCATTTATTACACAGATTCGTAGTTCACCGAGAAGCTAGGCAAAATCGGGCACTGATGACACGCGCATGATATTCGCAGTCGATATTTTTGCACAGCCCTACCCTATATGTTAATTATGATCAGGAATAACTTACCAAAATATTTTAAAAGATATAATAAAGCAGACAACATTTATTTGCTTTATTCACAATACTTTTTTAACAATGGCACGGACAGTATGAGAATGACAGAGTACAATAAATAAAGAATGACTAAATAATCTTATATGCAAATCTATCTTCAGGCCCAGCACATAACCACAATGTCTTATCAATCTTAATATGTGCAAATGGTAAAATTAAATGTTTCATCACCAGCAACATACTTAACATCTTTCCCATTTAACAGCATTAAAGTGAATTAAATCAGGCTTTAATCTCCTGTCTCAAGCAGATTTGTGTTAGATGTTAGACAGACAGTTGGCTGTCTTTTAACACAAACCTTCAGTAAAAGCCTTATAGGCTCAAGACAGCTTACAAGTGTGATGTTATTTAAAGAAATCAAAATGTGACTCTGCATTGTTTAAAACTAATCTCTACCTCTGGGAAAGTTATCTCTGCAAACCATAATGTTGTATTTCATTAACAAAACAGTGATACGAGTCAAACTTTCTGGTGTTAGAGAAGAAAGGTCATATTCCAAACACATCCAGTATTAGCTCTCGGGAGGCAGCTGGAATGAGTCTGTGATTACAAGATGCTGTTCTCAGACCAGATCAATTAAAAGCCCTGTGTGTATGAGACTCTTGATCAGATAATGACCCGGCGCTCTGCATTTCAATCAGGATGAACTCAGCACATTATATAACGGGAAAAGCCGCTCTCTTTACATTTGTAAAACCATAACACCCAACACATTATAATGAGGCATCGTGACCTGTTCAATTCAAAGTAGATCTTAGATTTTTTTTGTACTTTGATCCACCAGCATCCCTCTCAAACTGCTCACTGTTTTCAAACAGTGCTTCCCACACCATTTCCCTTATGAAAATTAACCATGGTTTTATTATAGTAAAATAGTAGTAACCGTGTGTTTTGATGGATTGACGGCCGGTGACTTCTCTTGTGCAAATTACTAAAAAATATGTGTTTGGAGTTTCATGCATGTTGCTTGTCATTTCAAAATATGGGTTCATTGCTTCATGTGAAGTTGTGAACCATGTGCATCATGCATCTTGTCAAAATAGAAGCCTGCTGCACGCGCGTTGAAAGGGTTTATGACAAAAGAGACAATCACGTTCACAAACTAATCGTTCACACATACACATTAGACATAACACGCCAAAAACACATATTTTGACATGATTAGCCAGACACATGACAGGCTTAATACATGTTGTGGTGTGCTTCAAATCATGCACCCTCGAAAAAGAAGCCACTGGGATTGACAATTACCATAGTTTTATAACAAATATTTGGTTACTGTACTGAGACTACTGCAAATTTGTGGTTATACTTTGGTTTTACAACAAATCAAAAACTATAATTATTATAGTTAAACCATGGTTAGTTTCGTAAGGGTGGTATGACATATGAAAGGCAAAGTATTAAAAGCACCACAGTGGAAAACAAACCATGATTGGATTATGTAAAGCAGTCTTTAAATACTAAACTAGTGCTGAAACAATTGTCTTAACATTAAACTGAAGTAATGTAGGGCTGCATGACGATTAATCACGACCAATCATGTGCAGAATAAAAGTTTTTATTTACCTCATACACTATGTGTGTGTATTGTTTATAATGATTATGTATATATAAATACACACATTTATATAAATGTATTCATAAATAAAATTTACATGTGCATATACATTTTTATATGTATATATAATTTACATTATATATAAATACTTATATGTTTTTCTTAAAATTATACATGCATGAGTGTGTATTTATATATACATAATTATTGCTTGCGCACACAGTAAACAAAAAACTTTTATTCTGCAAACGATTGGTTGCAATTAATCGTTTTTGTTTAATTTCATTATGTATTTTTCAAAGCATAAACTCTAAATTTAGACTCAATAATAAGGTATTTGTTATTACTCCGTTAAAATAAGCAATAACCACAATAAAACAAACAAGAATAAAATCAATAACACAAATCACCAATTCAACAGATAAACTGCGGATATTTTTCCTTTAATCAACGTAACTTTGGTTTATTAAAACCCAGCATGACTGTAAACAGAGATGATCATGGAGAGAGAGAGAGAGAGAGAGAGAGAGAGAGAGAGAGAGAGAGAGAGATAAACAGATGTACAATGACAGTGTGTCATATGTGCTAAAAACAGTATGCAAATCAGCACAGATCAGCATGACAGCTAACACCACATCAGCGTAAATAATAACCCAATAGCAAAAGCAAAGGATAATGGACGATTTCTGTATCTTACCAGCAAAACGATGGTGAAAATCGACCATCCGAGCACAGATTCAGTGAGTAACGCTACTGGCGTCGCCATGACTGCTTCACTTCCTGCAACAGTGACGACACGCGTCACGTGACTGATGATATCACCACATGGCCACGCGGATTTGGTGGTCCACACGATATATATCGTTACGTTATTGACATCGCTGAACATTTCTTTCAAAAGAAAAACTAAAAATTATACTATTTAATACTCATATTCATTTATTAACAAAGAATATGAGATCTTAAACTATATTAAATACATGTAAAAATTAAATTAAGGGACAACCATGGGCGTAGATTTAGGGTGGGACACTAGGGACATGTCCCTAGCAATATTCAGGGAAGACTGAATTGTCCCTAGCAATAATTTCGACCAAACAATTAATCTGTATTTATATATAACCACTAATGTCCTTCTTATTCTTGTGTTTTCTATTTTTTACTTATTATATTTTTTTCAGGAATCATTTAAATGAGACTAGAAATCTTTTGCAATCCCGTTCTGTAAAAATGACGCTCTATGTGGTACACAAACGGTTAACAGCTTTCGTTCTCTGCAATGCCCGCCTCCGTAACTCACATCGCTAATATGATTGGCTTTGCATTTCTTTAGTCCCGCCTTTCTAATCACATTGCTAATATGATTGGATTAGCATTTCTTGAGTCCCGCCTCTCTAAATCACATCACTTTATGGGCTTGTCTTTACTCGCTACGTGTGATAGGATGGTTTCACTTTGTACAACGCGCCAAAGTTCACTCAAGAAGACGCGCGAGATTATTCGGGCTACAGGTAAGTGAGGAAGAAAGTATTATTATACCCACTGTAACTGTTTCATTCACAAATTACGCAACAAGTTGTGTCACATAATAATGATTCAAGGACAGTGTTTTCACCAATACACGACAATCTCATGTTAACCTGAGGAGTTGCAAACTTCTGTCAACCTTTTATAAATGGGGTAGCAAGGTTATTTAGGGGGTCACTAATCCATGAAAGAAAATAACCCCAACATGGTAAAAACATGAATTCATGTCATGATTGCTGAATACTTTACATTACTGCACTGTGGTCATTACTTGCACAGATGTAGACATAATGTAAGGTTGCATTTTAAACTTAAAATTATTTTTTTTCACACTGATTAACTGTCTGTTAATGAAAAGAAGATTTAATGTGAACTACAGAAACGTTAATAAACGTTGTTCAGGAAACAGCATGATATACATACCAACTTCAACACTGGGATTTTTTTGGCAAAATTAAATTAAGAATTAAATATTAATTGCATATTCTTCATTGTTATAAAGTAAATATGGTTATATCTTACAATGTGATTTTCCTTTTTTTTTGACAAAGACTTAAACAGTTACTGTTTATTAGGCTCTAGGTCATAACTAATTGTTTATTATAAATTTGGGATGGCCGGGGGTGGAAAGTCAGATGTTACTGAGTAAAGTGCATACTGAGTTGTCTGTTGTTTGTGTCAAGTAAACGGTGATAAACAGTTTTTGCAATGCAACCATTTTATTTATGTCCCCACCAATGCCAGAATCAAACCTACGCCCTTGGGGACAACACAAGATGTGTTAACAACACAAGATGTATAATGTACAATAATAACACAGAGATAAAATGTAAAAGCCTTACAGACATTAAATGTGTTGTTTTAACACAACCGTTTTAAGAGTGTATATATATTTCCATTTGCACAATTAGCCTGTAAGTTCTAGATTTTCTTTCACTAATAAAAAAATATTTTTGCCAAGGTACTGCAATGAATGATATGTTTGCCAATATGGAAAATCAAGGAAATGAACACAGAAAAAAACTTTCTAACAAATATTTTGATAGGCTTGGTCTAAAATGTTAAACATTTATATAGTGCAATATATTTTAAGCTCTATTAAATAAATATTTATCTATGACATGATCTGTTATATTTGCCCAAACTTTAGTCCAAAACAGCTTTAAAATAAATAAAAAGTAAATGTATAGAAAAAAGATTCAACTTAATTCTTTCCAGGAAATAAACTCCCATACAGCAAAAAATACATTTCTTTAAAAATATGTTTTAAATATATGCTAAATACATTTTGTAAAAATTAAAGCTTTGTTATATTTTTTTTAAATTGAAAATATATTTAGTATTAACCTTCATCTATTCACATATATTTCAAAATGTATTTCAGGGACAACAAATACATTTCTTATTTTACAACCCATATATATATAAATATACAGTAAATATCCAAAATATATTGGTAAAACATGTTTCAAAATATATGTATTTTTGGCCATTTTTTGCATATTTTGAAATAGATTTATTCATTTTGAAAATATTTTTCCATATGGGCTTCCTTATTTAAAACGGTAATATCTTTAAATCCCTCATCCCTGCTGCTAGGACAGCATGTGAATGTTTTGGCTGGAACTGTGTCTTTAAAAAAATTCACGACACTTGCCAAAATTTTATGTAGCACAAGTATCTTTAAAATAATTCATGGCATGCTGAATTTAAATTTCACCTCTCTTTATTTGAAATCCACCATATATATTTTCCCATAATGTAGGTGTCCTTGGTTATAGTCAAAGAGCCAGTGTGTCATTTTGGATAAAATTGCATTAAAGAATAAATCATCCTCGAGTGTACTTCTCTGCCAACTTCTGACTGAGGGACACTTTGGGAATCATTAAGCTTTTAAATGAATTAACATTATTCCCTTCACTTACATTGCAGATTCAATTACCTAATATTACAAACCTGTGTTTAATGCCAGCTTTTGAATTTAATTTCAAGACAGATGATTGGCAGAGATGAAGATCTCAGTCTAAGGTCATCCTCAGGTGAACAATGATTGAAAGCATGTTATTCCCATATGGTTTGAAAGCACAGGAATCATATATTATATCAGTAATGCATCTGGAATTTAAACACATCGTATAAAAAAATGACTAAACATACATACAGTGATTTATGAATGAAAGATTTTCCTGTAATCAGTTTAAGGACATTCTGTGAGCAGTAAATCTTTCTTTATGATAATGCACAAAATGATAAATCAAGTACAGATCTAACATTGTTCACATACAAACACCATTAATTGATTCTAACCCCTGGTGTTCAGCCCAGAACAAGCAATCCCAGATATTCCTTGCAGCACTGATATCAGAAAAACGTCCGGCTCAGCAAGTCTTTGAGATTGCTCAAACATAATCTGCTGTCTGTCGTTATTTCTAATTCATTTCTATCTCTTCAAATGGCTTGGCTGTACATCAGGAGAATGAATTTGGTTCAATTCAATGATGATAATTACCAGTATGAAAGGTGTAAACGAATAACCTTCTCACTGTGATTTTTCACAAGATGTGCTGCTTTTTCAAAAGACTGACAGCCTTAAAGGTGAAGTGAAATATTTCTGACAATATCAGTATTGGACAAAATTTTGTAGTGAAGTTTTCAATGCAGAATGAAGAATGCAATTGTAGTTACACTGTTCCTACAGTTTTATATGCATACCAGGCTGCAAGACTACAGAAAAATATTGCAAAAGCAGTGCAAAAGGTCATGCGCATAAGATGTAGAGTTGCACAATTGATCGAAAGACTAATCAGGATTAAAATTACGGGTGAAACAATTACCTGTAAAAGCCTTTATAACAGCTGTCCATTTGTGCTGATATGGTGACGTATCCTTTAGCCATCCATTTTGGATTTTTACTAACAACATAACTCCCATAATTATTTGTTATTTATATTATTAAGTTTTGGATGTTTGGAATTGAATGTGCAACTGCTTCACAGAAAGTTAGAAAACTTTCAAAACTTCAATGTAAAATCTAATCCACAATAATAATCACAATTACAATTATAAAGGTGAATAATCCACAATTATGATTTTTTGCTTGAATGCACTGTAATATGAAATGTGATTGTCAAGTACAGCACATCCACCTGCAACTGCAATGCCCGGGAGCAATTTGGGATAAGTTGCCTTGCTCAAGGGCATCTCCGTCACAACCTGCTGGCAATAAGACTCAAACCGGCGACCACCAGGTTACAAGCCTGACTCTCTTACCATTAGACCATGACTGCCCCCATCACTGCCAAACTTAAGCTTTTAATACCAATCCTTCTGTATTTTTACAAATTTCTAACAGTTGCATCTTGTGACTGTTGTTTATACTGCTCAGGTATCTGGACTTTATATAAACTAAGTATCACTTTACACACTTTGGCATATTGGAGCATGTTCATGGGTTGCTATGGTGATTAAACACCAGTGCAAAGTGATCGGACAGGAAAGCAGGCGGTCAGATAATGACCACAGATATATGACACTGACCGTGTGACTTGAATCCCGGCTCCAAAATGTAAGTACATTATCTTGTTCTGAGCAAAGGTTGTGTTGTGAAACTCAAGGCAGTGCAAAGCTTTTCCTTTAAGTTATAGCTATATATCATTAGCCAAATTTGAAAAAGTAAGTTAAAATGACCTTGGCATTTAAACAAACATAAAGCATCAACAATTTAGTACAGTGTACAGAAATAAAGCCACATCAAGACATTATTAACAGTCCAAGATAAAAATTGCCATATGAAGTTCCTGCAAGAATATCTCCTCTATTCATTTACTCTTGAAAAATAATAGACTATATCTTCATTTCTATCAGTGTCTTTTAAAATGCAGGTACAGCACTGATATATCTTCCCATTCCCTTTGTAAGTGCACTACACACTATATAGTCTAGTCTCAAGGAGACTCCGGCGACTTCCATTAGCCGTGAGATAGCGCATCTAATACCCTGATTTCTTTTAGCCTCCAGGTCTCATTGGACATTGCTTTATCAGTCACATTTGTCCTTTCTACAACAACCTGACATGTCGAGTAAGAGGAACAGAGGAGGAGGGAGGATGACAGAAGGTTTATATAGTTTAAGCTGCTCTCTCTCTCTCTCTCTCTCTCTGTCTCTTTCTCTCAAATATTGCACATTCAGATCCATTTTCCTAATAGCAATACATCTTAAAATTCATAGCCAAAATTACATTTTGTAAGAAAAGGCTCTTAACGTCAAATATATGCTGCAAACTATCAAACTGAAAGTGATTTTATAAAACCATCCATTCAGCTCATACAAGAACATTTTATATGTACAGTAATACATCAAATTGGATTTCAAACAAATGCATTTGCCTTTCCCGGCATCGGCCGGTTACAATCTGCCTTTGTTCTTTTGTATTAGAATCACATTCTGTAAACGCTCACGTGAGCTCACCACTGCAGCAAAGTGAATGAGGTTTATAGGACCTCTTGTTCCCAATAGCTCGGGATATCCGTTTATATATAGTTTTCACTTACAAGCTGGAGCAACATTGGTTGCTGAAGCATAGCTATTGTTTGGAAAGCACTTTGGGGAAACAATGCATGCATTCTGAATGCTTTAGTCAACACACCATATGGCAAAAAGACAGAGTAATATAAGCCATGTTCACAGTGATGCATTGAGCTAAGAGACATTTCAATAGCGAGAAGTAAGCAACAACTGAGGAGAATGTAAATAGTGGCTTCTCTTATAGTGACAGGTGCGTTGGAAAGGCAGGTGTTTTGTGTGATATCGTGTGTGGATTGGGATGTTTGTTTGTTTGCCAGCCTTCCAGAAAGTTTCTGACAAAGTGCATTCACAATGCATGCTATTTGAGATCAGGCAAGCTCACCTGGGATAACACAGTAAAAGCTCAGAGCTGTTAGGAAGAGATTTAGAGGACGTTTGTCCTATTCCTGTAATAACTTTCCATGCATACTAGGGCAACGAGGGTTTAAAGCCTTTTATAATAAGCACTTGTTTGACCAATTAAATAAATAACTGTGAGACACAAAAAAGTTTAGAGAGAAGCGCTTGTGTGTTAGGGTTTAAAGTGCTTACTGGGAATTATGTTAAATCATACAAAATTATACTTCTGAATTTTTAAAATGTTTTTGTGAGTGTTTGCATGCATAAATAAATGTTTTCATTTGGCTTCTCGGCCCTCTCCGAGCTCTCTGAGATACATAATGTTGCTTTGAGATAACCCAAACATTTGTCTTTTTACTTCGTGTAAAATTTTTGGCTTTTACCAGAGTTATACTAAACCCAGGAGTTCAAATCTTTATATTTTATTATTCATGAATTAGATGGGCCATTTGCCATAGAATAGAAAACTGAAAATTTATGGAGTTGCAATTTAACACAGCACCAAAGCTTTTATTCAAATTTTGTTTAAAATTTCATAAAAAACATCGACTGTGCCTGTGTTTATTCACTGGTCTATTTCCAAGTAATCCCATGCTTTAAATAGAGAGAAGACAAAAACAACAACACAAAAGAAGACTAATACAAGAAAAAGCCTGCGGCAACAAGCAAATCACAAAAAGAAAGAATTCAAAATACCAACTTCTACTCTCGTAGTACCAAACAAACCCAGCACCACACCCAACAAGGATCAGTTACAAACCTGCCAGCACAAAACACAGCATGTACATACCAACATTTAACATATCGTCGCTGTCCTTCCGAAACCTTGTATCTGCATATTTTGTGAATTTCATTTTTTGTCATAACTCATTATTATTGGTCACTCTTTATGTTTGTCAGTGGGTTTTGCAAATATTACATCAATTAAAAGTAGGGATGCACCGATACCAGTATTGGTACCAAACTCATGTGCTTGTTCTCGTAAAAATACCTCAATACCAAACACAGACACCTCATGCGACGTACTTTATGACACTTTATGACAATTTTGATTGTCTTGTTGTCTGTGATTTATTTGGCTCTTTGATAACTTTGTGACAGGCAGGTAAAAATTACATGCATTACGTCCTTGGTTTTGCATTGGCTTTTAGTTTTTTCATAATATAAGTTGAAGTTGTTAAAAATAAAGATGCTGATATGTTCATTAGCCTCATTATGTTGTTCTTATAAAACTGCCACATAAAAAAAAAACAGTACAACAAGGATTGGTATCGGTACTCGTACTCGATCCTTAAAAAGTGGTATCAGTGCATCCCTGATAAAAAGTATTAAAAGTGCTTGTAAACTTAGACAACACAGCGTGTAATCAATAAAAAAAGAGTTTATTCTGTTTCTTGAAAAATGAATTTGAACATTAAAGCTTTCGGAAGAACAGTGATAATGTGCTAAATCTAGATAAACCTCACAAAATCAAACC